>NC_064284.1:40741613-40828000 GCF_019186545.1 Solanum stenotomum | reverse complement strand
CCTTTTCAAAGGCCATAAGCCACAATACTCAATTTCATGCCAATTATACAATATTTATCAAGTTTGATCAACTTACCCTCTTTCCATGGCAATCTTCATCATCCTCATATTCCAACAATTAACAATACAATAACAATGATAATAACAACATTCAACTATACAAACTAAGCTAAGCATAAGCCCATAATCAACATGAAGACCAATTCACAATTTTGCCCATTCAAGGCTAACATCCCACATCCTTCAATTCAATAACAATTCTTAACAATTCAACATAGATAAATACATACATGAACAGCCCACAACAATTTACACAATAATCGTCCATCAAATTACACAAAATCAATACACCCACTTTAGGCCAAATTTAGAGAATTTGTAAAGGCATGGGTTCATGAAGATTTCTTTCCTAAAACCATCAATAATCATTAATAACAACATAAAACATCATTGGAAATCATTTAATGCAAGGACCCATGCTTAGAATTCGAAATAGGATTTTGGTGTATTTGAAAGACCTTGAAAACCTTTTGATTGGGCTCCTTGAAAGAAAGAATGATCAAGGATAAAAGATCCCCATACCTTAAAGATGAATTCCCCACGAAATTTGAAGAAGAAACACCAAGAAATCTTTAACCCTAGCTCCAACTCCTCTTCTTCCTCTCTTCTTCTCTTCTTCACTCAAGAACCCTAACTCTTATTCTTTTAAAATGGAACAAAAATGATCCACAAACAGCCTAACACAACAATATAACCTCAAAAGAAAAGATTTGTGAAAAGACCAAAATGCCCTTAAATTTCCGGACGGACTCCCTGCCAACTGCCCAACTTTCAAAGGGCATAACTCGCTCATACGAACTCGGAATCGAGCAAACTCGGTGGCATTGGAAAGATCGTTCGAAGGGATTTCCAAACATAACTGGAACTACTCCTGGATCATCCTGAGCTAGGAGTTATGACTGCTCAAAGTTGGCAAAAAATTCACTGATTTCCACACTTGGCCGAATTTCCAGATTCTGAATTTTTTTCCAAAAATGACTACTTTCAATTTCAAGCTTCTTCTTATTCATTTTAAATTGTCGGAGTTACACAATTAAAATGAAATTACATATAAAACCCTCATAGAACCTCATTATAAAGTCAACACAAAGTCAAAGGCTCTTGCTTAACCTATCATTTTTTTCCAAGTCGTTACATCCGTGAAAGGGGAAGACTTCGAGAGGAAATAGAGTCAATCTCAACTCAAGAAAGAGGTGCTAGAGAAATGGTGGCCTCCAGTGATCAACAGATACAAGGATGGAATCAGACTTGCAATTCACTTCGATCAAAAGTCTGTCGTTTGGCTGATCGCACTGCCTAAATAGGTTTAGATTATCAAGAGATGAACCGTGAACAATTTTTGGCTGAAGTACCTTTTGACGTCGGTGCAAGATATATATCAGAGTGCAGGAGGTCGTTTAAGACCACCATCTCCATGAGCGAGCAAATGGGGATGCAAGCACGACATTTATGTTTTTGGGATATGAGAGTTGATACAAGCATTTGTTTCATTAGTGTCGTTTTCTTTAGTTTAAGTCCTTTATTTAATTCTACATTTATGCACTTTGTCTAGGTCGTGTCTGTTTAAGTTATTGACTTTTGTTTGATGATTTTCTCATTGTGTTCCTACTTATTTTCCAAACATTGAAATGATACGTTAAGTTATGCTTATGTTTGGTTTCAATTTTCCCATTAGTTTGAATGCATAAATATATATCTATATGTATATATATTTCTTTTTTTAAAAAAGTTAAGTTTTAATGTATATTCTCGAATTACGTAAAGATCTGATTCATGCACCAACATGATACGTAGGCAACCCAATGGGTTTGATCAGACCTTTTTAACAAGAATAACTAAAGAGGAGAAAAAGCCTAGATAAGCCGGGATGAAACATAAGGTCTTCCATATTAGAAGTATATATGTGGATGCAATATGCACGATTCCTTAACACTAATATGTTTGCTACTTCATTCAGAGAGAGAGAAGGAGAAAGACATATTAGCTTAAAGGTGATTGGTTTGTGGTTAAGCTGGCATCACATCCCTACAACATAAGGTTGAAAGGGAAGAAGAAAATGGCCCACAAATATGGGAACGAGTCTGACAATGATGAGGTCTGAAACCAGATGACTTCACAAGAAACAGTGTCGATAGAAGAGGTAAGCGCATTAAGACAACAAATGACATATATGTACGAAGTTTGGACGAGTGGACAAGCTCCGCCTTCTTCAATACGTGACTATCTAAATACAAACATACCGCCCTCTATCCAAGTGTCGACAAATGATCCCATTTATCCACCTGGATTCGACCCCTATGCTAACACATCCAACGTCGCTGGAATTTCTACGGTACGCCCTTTGAGTACCCATATGATGATTAATCCACTCTTTATGCCAACTGCGCCGACTAATATCATTCCACAACCAACAATGATGCCCAACAATAATCCTCCGTCCAAAGTTTGTCATGATCATGGTTACACCCTTAAAGAGGCAATTAAAATACCAAGATCGTATCCCCACATTCATCAATATAGTTCCCCTATCGAAGTTGAAAAGATGGTTAAGAATGAGGAACATGAAGAGATGGCTAAGAAAATGAAGAGTTTGGAATAGAGCATAAGAGATATGGAGGGACTAGGAAGCCACAAAGGCATCTCATTCAGCGATTTGTGCATGTTTCCCCACGTCCATTTGCCTGTTGGTTTTAAAACTCTAAAGTTTGAGAAATACGATGGTCACGGAGATCCCATAGCTCATTTGAAGAGATATTGCAATCAACTGAGGGTTGCAGAGGGCAAAAATGAGTTGCTTATGGCCTATTTTGGGGAAAGCCTAGTGGGAATTGCATTTGAATGGTTCATAGATTAAGATATTGCCAACTGGCATACATGGGATTACTTGGCTCGATGTTTTGTGCAACAATTCCAATATAATATTGACATTGTGCCAGACCGCTCCTCACTAGAAAACACGAGGAAAAAGACCACGGAAATTTTTCGTGAATATGTCGTTAGATGGAGGGAGCAAGTTGCTAGGGTTAAACCACCAATGAAGGAGTCGGAGATGATTGACGTTTTTCTCCAAGCGGAAGAACTTGATTACTTTCACTACTTGCTTTCTGCCGTCGAGAAGACATTCGCTGAAGTTTTTAAGGTTGGGAAAATGGCGGAAAATGGCATCAAGTCTGGAAAGATTGTAAGCCAAGCTGCCTTAAAATCCACAACACAAGTGCTTCAAAATGGTTCTGGAAATATTGGAGGGAAGAAGAGAAGGGAGGATGTAGCTACAATTGCATCAGCGCCTCAGACCTATGTCCAAGATAATCCCCCGCAACACTATTGTCCTTCCCAAATTCTACAATATCCCATCCCATACTCTCTATATCCCGTTTTCAGCGCACAGCCAATTGTCCCACCTTCTTATCCGCAATGGCGTGCCCCAATTCCTCAAAATCATCCACCACCCCTACAAATTCACCAAAATACTGTTAAACTTCCTTTTCGTCCTAGAAAAAAATACAAGAGGGTAAATGGAGCTAAGGATGAATTCACCCCTATTGGAGAATCGTATGCTAGCTTGTTTAAAAAATTAAGGACGTTGAATGTTTTGAGTCCTATTGAAAGAAAGATGTAAAATCCTCCCCCAAGAAATCTAGATTATTCTCAACACTGTGCATATTGTTCTGATGCCCAGGGTACAACATAGAGAGGTGTTGGTACTTGAAAAGGGCAATTCATGATTTGACCGATACTCATTGAATTATAGTTGAAAGCCCAAATGGACCAAACATCAATCAAAATCTATTGCCCAGGCATACTGAAACAAACATATTAGAAATGATGAATGGTTGCGAAGAAGTTGCAGTCCCATACAAGCCAATCCTTAAGGTTAGAACTGATATAGAAAATTCAGCGAATATTGTTGACTTGACAAAAACGATGCCATCAGGAGTGGAAAGGACGTCGGAAAGGTTGAACCCATCAAACACGCCCATCCTAACTGTGAAATGAGTGCTTGAAGATGTTTGGACAAGACAGAGAGAGGCAAGTTTGGTTATTCCAAGAGGGCCAAACAAGCCTATCTTGGTCATGCAAGGAGTCTATATTCCACCTGTGATCATTAGGACAGTGTCCCAACTTCCAAGGACTAATCCCAAGGCTGTCCCTTGGAATTATGAGCCCACCGTCGTGACATACAAAGGAAAACAAGTCAATGAAGTAGGAGGAATTACCCATTCGAGAAGATGTTATGCCCTAGCTGAATTAAGGAAAACTAAAAATGACCAAATGCAAGTTAAGAGTCCAGTCACTGAAGGGGAGGCGGAAGAGTTCTTAAAGAAGATGAATTGTCAGACTACTCCATTGTGGAACAGTTAAGGAAAACTCCAGCCCAAATCTCTTTGTTGTCATTGTTAATACATTCAGATGAACATCGTAAAGCTGTAATGAAGATTCTGAACGAAGCACATGTTCCTAATGAAGTTACAGTGAGTCAGTTAGAGAAGATTGCTGGGAGAATCTTTGAGGTAAACCACATCACCTTTTCAGATGATGAACTACCTATGGAGGGTACGGGACATAACCAAAGCCTCCATATCACTGTAAAGTGTGAGATTTCATATGTCACTCGAGTTCTAATTGACGAAGGATCTGGAGCAAATATATGTCCCTTATCGACTCTACAAAAATTGAATGTTAGTGCCGAAAGCGTACGACTTAACAACATATGTGTTAGAGCTTTTGATGGGTCAAAAACAGATGCCATTAGAGAGATAAAGCTCGTACTAAAAATAGGGCCTGTCAATTGCACCGTGAATTTTCAAGTGTTGAATATCAGTGCATCCTACAATCTATTGTTGGGGAGACCATGGGTGCATATAGGGCTGGGGCAGTCCCCTCTACGTTGCATCA
Source organism: Solanum stenotomum (assembly GCF_019186545.1). NCBI lineage: Eukaryota > Viridiplantae > Streptophyta > Magnoliopsida > Solanales > Solanaceae > Solanum > Solanum stenotomum. Next base: position 40,823,044 of record NC_064284.1, on the reverse strand, counting down.
AATGATTAAGTTTGAATATGACAGACAAGAAGTGGTTGTTCCTGGTGAGGGGGATCTGTCAGTCTACAAAGAATCTTCCCTACCTTTTATCAAGGCGAATAATGAGAATGAGGCACTGGTTTATCAAGCTTTTGATGTAGTGGTTGTTGAGCATATCCTCGAGGGGAATATCATTTCAAACAACTGCCCATGGCGTCGGTGATGATGGTAAATGAAATGTTGAAGCATGGGTTTGAACCAGGTAAAGGCTTGGGGATCTTCTTGCATGGGAGAGCTTATCCGATGTGTCCACGAAAGAGCCTTGGTACTTTTGGCTTAGGATACAAGCCCAGAGTCGAAGACAAAATGAAGGCCAAGAAGCAGAAGAGAGATGTATGGTCACTTACCAAGCCTATACCACCCATATACAAATCTTTCATTAAATCCCACACAATAGAATCTTCTGAGTCACCACTCCCAGAGCCAGTGCTGGAGGTTCACGAAGAATTTATCAACTATTTTCAAGATTTATTTGTCGAGTCTGATATGGTTGAACTCGGAGAAGGCACTAGCGACAGGGATGCGCAATTCATTGGTCCTAATGCCAGCTGAACAATTGGGAGGCCACTCCTCTCCCCATTAAGAATGAGTCTTGGTAGTCTGTCTTGTTTTTCTTTCTGCCATCCAATTTATTCAAGGGTTGTAATTTGGATTTTGTCTTGCCATTTTATTTCAAGCTCTCTATTTTAATTTTCAATAGAATGTAATGGTGTTTTTATTTCAGTCTAATATATTTATTTGTTCTCTTCTATATAGTTCTTTCTATGCCGATTCTAGTGATATGACATACATACAGAATTTTTCGCCAGATCTTAAAATCCAATCTAATCTTTGACCTAATCTTGAAATAATAAGTCAAGAAATCGAATATGATGAAGACGAAGTATTTGAAGAAGTAAGCAGGGATTTCAGACATTTTGAGAATAAATCAAACCCAAACAAGAGAGAAACTGAGACGATAAATTTACGGGATAATGAAAATATTAACGAGACTAAGATAAGTGTACATGCTCGACATCAAAAGGATTATATAATCCAGGCACTTTTTTATTACAAGGATGTTTTTGGGTCATCTTATGATGACATGCCTGGATTAAGCACTGACATGGTGGTTCACAGGTTGCTGATTGATCCTAAGTTCCCTCCGGTATAGCAAAAATTGAGAAAGCTTAAAATTGACATGAGTGTAATAATTAAAGAGAAAATCACAAAACAACTTGAGGTCAAAGTCATTCGAGTCGCTCAATATCCTTCTTGGTTAGACAACATCGTATCTGTCCCTAAGAAAGACGGCAAAGTTCGAATGTGTATTGATTATCGTGATTTGAACAAAGCAAGTCCAAAAGATGACTTTCCTTTGCCCAAAATTCATATTTTGTTGGATAATTGTGCTAAACATGAGATTACACCTTTTGTGGATTGCTATGCGGGTTATCATGATTATTACGGATGATGAAGATGCAGAAAAAACATCTTTCATCACTCCATGGGGTACATATTGTTATCGGGTTATGCCTTTTGGGTTAAAAAATGCGAGGGCAACTTATATAAGGGCAATGACAACCATGTTTCATGAAATGATGCATAAAGAAATTGAAGTTTATGTGGACGATATGATCATTAAATAAAAAAAGCAGTCAAATCATGTACAAGATTTAAGAAGATTCTTCGAAAGGCTCTGCAGGTATAATCTCAAGCTTAATCCTGCAAAATGTGTATTTGGAGTACCATCAGAAAAACTTTTGGGGTTTATAGTCAGTCGACGAGGTATCGAGTTAGATCCTTCAAAAATAAAAACCATTCAGGAATTGCCACCTCCAAAGAACGAAACTGAGGTTATGAGCCTTCTAGGAAGGTTAAACTACATTAGTAGATTCATTGCTCAACTCACAACAACTTGCGAGCCCATTTTTAAGTTGTTAAAAAAGAATGCCACAGTCGAATGGACCGAAGAATGTCAAGAGGCTTTTGAAAGAATTCCCCCTGTGTTGGTTCCTCCCGAACCAGACAGACTATTGATATTATATATTATATATGTCAGTACTAGATAATTCTTTTGGCTGTGTATTGGGTCAGCATGATGGCACTGGGAAGAAAGAGCAGGTCATTTATTACCTCAGCAAGAAATTTACCGTTTATGAATCAAAGTACAACCTTCTTGAAAGAACGTGTTGTGCCCTAACTTGGGTAGCACAAAGGTTGAAGCATTATCTTTCATCTTATACTACCTATCTCATTTCTTGTATGGATCCGTTAAAATATATTTTTCAAAATCCCATGCCCACGGGCAGGCTTACAAAATGGCAAATATTACTCACAGAGTTTGACATTATCTATGTGACGCAGACCGCAATGAAAGCTCAAGCATTGGCAAAGAACCCTATTGATGAAGAATATTAACCACTTAAGACCTCTTTTCCAGATGAAGAGATATCCTGTATCGATGAAGTTATTCACGCTAACAATTAATGATGGAAGTTGTTCTTTGACGGTGCCTCTAACAAAAAGGGAGTTGGAATAAGAGTTGTTCTTATGTCTGAATCAGGGGAATATTACCCAATAACAACCCAACTTAGATTCTATTGTACTAATAATATGTCAGAGTATGAAGCTTGCATTTTTGGTTTGAGGTTAGCTACTGACATGGACATCCAAGAACTGTTAGTGTTAGGAGACTCAGACTTGCTAGTTCATCAAATTCAAAGAGAATGGGAAACTCGTGACCCAAAACTCATACCATATCAACATTATTTACATGATTTCTGTCAATGATTCATGTCGATAAAGTTTAGACACATTCCTAGAGTTCACAATGAGATTGCAGATGCATTGGCCACTTTATCTTCGATGCTCCAACATCCTGATGAAGCTTATATCGATCCTTTATACATACAAATTCGTGATCAACATGCTTATTGCAACATGGTTGAGGAGGAATTTGATGGTAAAACTTGGTTCCATGATATTAAAACATATTTTCAGTCTGGAGAATGTCTGTCGGATGCAACTAGTAATCAAAAAAGAACTATTCAGCGACTAGCTAGTGCGTTTTTCGTAAGCGGAGGCATATTGTACAAGAAAACACCTGATTTGGGTCTTCTAAGATGTGTAAATGCTAAAGAGGCTTCAACAATCATGATTGAAGTACACTCAGGAGTTTGTGGACCTCACATGAATGGATATGTTCTAGCCAAAAAGATACTTCGAGCAGGTTATTATTAGCTCACCATGGAGCGGGATTCCATACAATTTGTTTGTAAATGTCATGAATGTCAAATACACAGTAATTTGATACACGCTCCCCACTCCGAGTTGCATGTGATGTCTGCTCCATGGCCTTTCGTGGCATGGGGAATGGATATGATTGGACCAATAGAACCAAAAGCATCGAATGGTCATAGGTTCATCCTGGTGGCCATTGATTATCTTACAAAGTGGGTGGAAGTAATAACTTTTAAGTCAGTGACCAAGAAGGTCGTGGTGGATTTCATTCATTTCAACGTCACCTGTCGATTTGGTATTCCAAAGGTAATTGTTACCGATAATGCTGCAAATCTCAACAGTCGTTTAATGCAAGAGGTATGCCATCAATTTAAGATTGAGCATCGAAATTCGACTCCGTATCGCCCAATAGCAAATGGGGCTGTAGAAGCTGCTAACAAAAATATAAAAGAGTTACTTCGTAAAATGGTGCAAGGTTCTCGACAATGGCGTGAAAAGTTGTCTTTTGCTTTGTTGGGTTATCGCACTACAGTTCGTACTTCAGTGGGTGCCACCCCCTATTCGTTGGTATATGGGACTGAGGCAGTTATACCTGCAGAGGTTGAGATTCTGTCCCTACGGATTGTTGTAGAGGCTAAAATTGATGATGATGAGTGGATCAAAACACGGTTGGAGCAATTGAGTTTGATTGATGAGAAGCCATTGACATCAGTATGCCATGGACAATTGTACCAGAAAAGAATGGCACGAGCAGACAACAAAAAGATGCATCCCAGACGTTTCGAAGAGGGTCAATTAGTGTTGGGACGTATTCTGCCACACCAGACTGAAGTCAAAGGCAAATTTTCTCCAAATTGGAAAGGACGATTCATTGTAAAGAAGGTATTATCCAATGGTGCTCTTTACTTAGCAGATATAGAAGGCAAAATGACAGAAATGGTCATCAATGCTGATGTTGTGAAGAGATATTATATATGATGTGATTTTTCGGTATTAGAAATCCTTATGTTTGGACTTGACATTTCAAATGTTGATGTAATGGAAATTCTTGGTTCTGTGGCTTAAGTATTAATTTATATGTTGTCACTCTTGTTAAGATTTAATTTACTTTCTTTCTTCTTCTGCTTTCTTGGTTCTTCCATATAAAAGAAAAAAAGAAAAAAAAGAAGAAAATCAATCAACATGAACTACGTCTGACCTGATTCTTCTTTCGGCAAGATGCGTAGGCAACCCTGGCGTTGGGTTCGGTCTAACCAAATAAAAAATTCAAAATTCCATATTTGCAAAAACTGGGGCAAAATTCATTTTTTTATTCTTTTATTTTATTTGTTTTTCTATCCCAAAGCTAAAGTCAATCCCATCATTTAAAGTCGTATTTGACCCTCCATCTTTTCATTTTTTCTAACCTTGTATAAAATTCATGTTTCAATCAAAGAAAGACCTTTGGATCAACCTTTGAAATGTCAAGAGTAAGTATGCTAAGGGTACGAACGATGACACCATACTCCTTTTCATGAAAAAAAATGAAATAAAAAATGAGAGTCTTATTGGTGAAGACCCTAAGTGGGCACCGTAAGGCGAAAGTGAGCTGTGAAAAAAAATTAAAAAATGAGAGAGTCTTATTGGTGAAACCCTAACGGGCACCATAAGGCGAATGCGAGTTAAGAGAAATGAGAGTTTTGTTGGTGAAAACCCTAACGGACACCATTGAAACGACCCCAAAAATGCCCGAAAATATGCTTCGAAAACACCTAAAATTGTAATTTCCATATATCTCAAAATCCGTGCATCATTTTGGAAATTCGACTTCATATTCTTATTCAGGGGGTCAAATTGAGTGGGAAATGAGTCTAACCCGAATTTTAGAACAACCGTATCAAAATTCGAAAATCGCAAAAAATGCGATTTTGAGGGTCAACTTTAAAGGGGCATATATCTCAGCACACAAGGAACTGGAAGGAGCTCAAACTATCAAAATTAAAGCTCTGTGAGTTAGCTTTCCAACGCAATTTGTTTCACCTCATTCCGAGTTAGGATGAAGGAGTTATGACCATTTTCGTAAAACCTGTCCGGCAGAAAATGCAAATTCCAGTAGCCGAAAACACTGTTCACCCGCCTCAATTTTTTTTCTAAGTGTTGGGACGTTTTTTTATAAAAAGGGGACATATCCATACTTAGTCATTTAACTTCAAAACATCCAAAAACTCTCTCTAAACCCTCTCCAAAAATTCCACCAAGATCATCAACCAAATTCAAGGATCCCAAGCTTTAATTCCGGATTCAAGATTCAATCTCAAGCAATTCTCCATTCCAATCTTCATCAAGAATTCTCCAAAGTTGAGGTATGTGGGTTGATTGTGGAAACCTTCCTTTCCACAAGTCCAACCATTTATCCTCTATTTTACTTCAAGTTTATGGGTCCTTATGATCATTTATGAACTCTTGAATTATGGAATTATTACTACACATCCTATTATGGTCTATTTTTGTATATTATCATGAAATGGAATGATTATATGATGTTTATGGTTTTCATGCCTCCATGATCAAATTATGAAGGTTGTTATATATGTATATATATATGTATGTTGTTGGTGGGCTGTTTTATATGGATTTTGAAATTGGTTGGACTTAGTACTCTTGAAACACATGATTTTATTTACATGAACAAGTAGCCCACCATATGTTTGATAAAATGCCATTTATAGAATTCTTATGAAATGGAAGGTCCAATGTACGTCCTATGAGTCGGATGATTATATAAGTATTGAAATGATGATGAAATGGATACATGTATATGATTTTCTCTATATAGTGTGTGAGTCGACCAAGCCTAGCTCGGGGGGTTGTAGGCCCGGGTAACCGTATCAAGGGGTTGGTACCTTGGTTGCCTAGTACGGGGGGTAGTAGGCCCGTATAACCGTATCGAGGGGTTTGTACCTTGGTTGCCTAGTACGGGGGGTAGTAGGCCCGTATAACCATATCGAGGGGTTTGTACCTTGGTCCCTAGCTCGGGGGGTGGTAGGCCCGGGTAACCACATTGAGGGGTTTGTACCTCTTTCGCCTCTCCAAGGGGGTGGTAGGCCTTGGAAATACTATATTGATGGTCACTCACTACACATATACTATGCCCTACTAAATATGATTTTTATATAAGCATCATTATACATATCATCTCATTAATATGCTATCTATCGGGTACGATTATGCATTTTGCCTATGATGTCCATCCCTTGTTGCATTGCATTGCATCCCATATACTTAGTACATTCAAACGTACTAACGCATACTCTATGCCTACATGATGTCACCATGTAGGGACCGGAGCACCGCTTGACCCTCGTCCTCCGCGTGGCTAATACGATTTTCTATCAAGGTTATTGGTGAGTCCTCCATTCCGGGGACGTTGCTTATGATCTTTTGCTATGTATAAGACTTTTCCTTTTAGTTATGTTTTGACTATGAGGGTGAGCCCAGTTGTTTGTCTTGGCCCCCGCTAAAGTACCTATGTTTAGAGGTGGTGTTGGACAAGTTGTGTATTATGTTTGAGCTTGATTCATCTATGGTATTTATGTATCATTTCTTCTTTTTTTTTTTTTGCTCCCTTAGTCCCGATTTCCCCCTTGATTATGCTTATCGCTTATGGTCATTTTAATTGCTTCCGCGACCAATGATGTGTAAGATACGCTATGAGGCTTGTTTGGGGTTCCTTCGGGTTCCCCATTCGCCGATCATGTCTAGGCCCTAGGCTTGGGTCATGACAACCATAAGGCGAATGTTAGTTGAAGAAATCAAAATGAAGGAGTCTTAGTGGCAAAAACCCTCATGGACATCATAAGGCGAATAAGGGTTTGAAATTGGTTATGACTTCAGTAAAGGTTGAGACCTTACATAAAAAATTAGAGGAACAATAATGGTTGATGAATAATTGGATGGACAAATCGGGTAATCAATTCAAGTTGCATGTCATGATCAGTAGAGTCGGCTACCACACTCAGATAAGTTTTCATTTTTCCTCTCTCTAAAAGAGATTCTTCTTCAAATCATTTCCTTTTATTCTTGTGTAGTATATATTTTTCTTCCACTTTTCATCACTCTGCTTCATATGTCCTTGAGTTGAGTCTATGTCAAGAAGGCAAGAAAGGATTTCAAGACTTACTACCAACTCTGGATTTGTACAAGGCAAAACATCAGGCCAATGAGTTATCATTTGTCGACGAGTTTTGGATTTAGACAAGTCCATGATTTAATGAAGGCTAAAAAATAAGTAGAGTGAAAAGAAGGAACATATGAGATTTAAGTCCCTTAAAGTAAGAAAATTTGGGTAAAATACAGTCAATCAATGACGAGCACTGGCCATTTGGAAGTAACTAAAACATGACAGGTGCTAGTAATCCTCGTCGAAAGGCAAAACAACAAATCAACCAGCACGTTTTGAAACTCAAAAATTTTCTTTATTGAAGCAAGGGCACAAGTTATTTTGAGATCAAAGATAAAAAAACCTAGATGTTCAATTCAATCTATGAAGTGCTAAATAGCAACATTGAACAAAAGTTATAGTCCATATTGGGTAAGTGTTTTGTTTGTCTTATTAGTCTATAGGACGTAGTGTAGCAAGGACCCTCCTGAACAATGGGACGTAGTATAGCAAGGACGATCTTGAACAATGGGACGTAGTATAGCAAGAACGATCTTGAACAATGGGACGTAGTGTAGAAAAGACCCTCCTGAACAATGGGACGTAATGTAGCAAGGACCCTCCTGAACAATGGGACATAGTGTAGCAAGGACCCTCATGAATAAAGGGACGTAGTGTAGCTAGGACCCTCCTGAACAATGGGACGTAGTGTAGCAAGGACCCTTCTGAATAATGGGACGTAGTGTAGCAAGGACCCACATGAAAAATGGGACGTAGAGTAGCAAGGACCCTCATGAATAATGCGACATAGTGTAGCAAGGACCCTCCTGAATAATTGGACGTAGTGTAGCAAGGACCCTTTGGAATAATGGGACGTAGTGTGGCAAGGACCCTCCTGAACAATGGGACGTATTGTAACAAGGACCTTCCTGAATAATGGGACGTAGTTTAGCAAGGACCCTCCTAAACAATGGGACGTAGTGTAGCAAGGACCCTTCTGAACAATGGGACGTAGTGCAGCAAGGACTCTCCTGAACAATGGGACGTAGTGTAGTAAGGACCCTCCTGAATAATGGGACGTAATGTAGCAAGGACCCTCCTGAACAATGGGACGTAGTGTAGCAAGGACTCTCCTGAACAATGGGACGTAGTGTAGCAACGACCCTCTTGAATAATGGGACGTCGTGTAGCAAGGACCCTCTTGAATAATAGGACGTCGTGTAGCAAGGACCCTCTTGAACAATGGGACGTAGTGTAGGAAGGACCCTCCTGAATAATAGGACGTAGTATAGCAAGGACCCTCATGAACAAGGGGACGTAGTATAGCAAGGACCCTCCTGGATAATGGGAGTAGAGTAACATAACTTTATTTAATCAGTTCATCACGAAGAATGGAGTTGGTGTAAACACGCATAAGCCCTCTGAAGAGTACATCTCGACAAAGCTCGAATCGTTCAAAGTCTCGATCCAAAGCAAAGAACCATGTTATATTTCTCTCACAAAATTTTCTTATATATAAACTAGGGCAAAATTTTGTGTTATTATTTTTGTTTGTTTTATTTTTAGGAATCTAGTGATAGAATGTGGTCAATCCACATTTCCAACTCAGGATCTTGGATGGAAAATAGTGTAAGTTTTAAGCTCAATTTCTATTGAAGAAGCACGAGCTCATTCTAAAAAAATAAAACACAGTCAATAAGCAAGTACGAGTAAAAGGAACCTACCTAGAGAAAGACGTTTACCTTTGAACTCATTTGAGATGAAAATCAATAGCTCATAACTCAAGAAGCACGAAGACTCAAGTCAAGGTTCAAGAGAAGCTACATAGATAGGGTCGTGTACTTGTATTTTCTTTAAATATGTTGTCTTTTATATTCATGTAACAATAGGAGTCGCGAACTGAAGCCATGAGAGGACCTCACTTGACTTCCAACTCATCATTTCATTTTCTTGAACTACACATAACCTGATTCCCTTATAACCCAGGATATGTAGGATGTCCAAAACTAGGACTCGGTTGCATATTTTTCTTTTCGAATAAGAGTCCGGTCAACACTTGTCATGTTGTCTACTTCTTTGTCTGAAAACTCTTCATGTTTCCAGTCAAAGAGGGGTAAACTGTAGACACATAATTTTTGACATAACTTAAAATTTTACAGAATTTTTAGAGCTGAAATATTTTTATAAACATAAATTAAATATTTTGACTTTTCTCTTATTTTGTTAAGTTTATTTTAAAAGATTTGAAAACAACAAAAATAGAATCAGTTTTTAAGGTAAGTTTTATTTTCAATTGTTTAAAAAGAAATTGAAGATTACAAAAAATCTACATTAATTTTGAAATTAAGTTTTTATAAATAAGCTAGTATTATTTAATTGGGTTTTTTTATATATAGCTAGTTGACTTTTTCTTAGATTTTTATTAATTTTAAATAATTATTTGATATGTTATTATAATTTAGTATTTGTAGTTAATTATTATTCTTTTAAAAGTAGAATAAAACTAAAACTAAAATAAAAAATAACCTAAATTATCTAACAAACCTACCCCACTCCAACTCCTATCCTAAACATACTACACGTAGAAAAAAAAAAGGAAAAGGAGAACAAAAAAAAAAGCTTTTAACTTATTTTCAAAAAAATAAAAAATAAATAAGAAAAGAAAAGAACATCATCAGCAAGTTATACTCCCACTTCCTCTCAAATTCCACATACTCTCACTTTCACAACTCTCCACTTCAGATGACTAGAGGAAGAAAAAGTCAATAACAAAATGAAACACACTCACACACCTACCAAAAAAAATCTGCAAAAATAAAAAGGAGAAAAATCGATCCTATATACATATAACACATATGCCAGAAAAAAGGATAGATCTTTAGCAAAGAAAAATAGAAGGGAAAAAAGATTTTCAGCAAAATACTTCTTTCTCTACGCGTACAACACATACGTATTCGTCCTCTTATTATACATATTTTTCTCCACTCACAAATAAAGGTTGAGTTGGAGGTTTGCTTTCTTGGTTTCAAGTTCGTGGTTTTCTATTAGGATTGCTTTATTTTCGTGAGTTTGATTTTCGCAAGAGGTACTATTTAACATTTATTTTATAATTTAATTCTCATGATTATATAGTATTTAATTCCAATTTTATGAATTGGCTCAAATTCTATCATTTGTCGACGAGTTTTGGATTCGGAAAAGTCCATGATTTAATGAAGGCTAAACAATCAGTAGCGTGAAACGATGGCACATATGAGATTTAAGTCCCTCAAAATAGGAAAATTTGGGTAAAATACAGTCAATCAATGACGAGCACTGGCCATTTCAAAATAAGTAAAACATGACAGGTGCTAGCAATCCTCGTCGAAAGACAAAACCACAAACCAACCACCACGTTTTTAAACTCACAAATTTTCTTTGTTGAAGCAGGGGCACAAGTTATTTCGAGATCAAAGATCCAAAAACATAGATATTCAATTCATTCTACGAAGTACTAAATAGCAACAATGCACAAAAATTATAGTCCATATTGGGTAAGTGTTTTGTTTGTCTTATTAGTGTATGGGACGTTCTGTAGCAAGGACCCATGGGACGTAGTATAGCAAGGACCCTTCTGAACAATAGGACGAAGTGTAAGAAGGATCCTCCTGAACAATAGGACGTAGTGTAGCAAGGACCCTCCTGAACAATGGGATGTAGTGTAGCAAGGACCCTCCTAAATAATGGGACGTAGTGTAGCAAGGACCCTCCTGAAAAATGGGACGTAGTGTAGCAAGGACCCTACTGAACAATGGTACGTAGTGTAGCAAGGACCCTCCTGATCAATGGGACGTAGTGTAGCAAGGACCCTCCTGAATAATGGGACGTAGTGTAGCAAGGAACCTCCTGAACAATGGGACGTAGTGTAGCAAGGACCCTCCTGAACAATGGGACGTAGTGTAGCAAGGACCCTCCTGAATAGTGGGACGTAGTGTTGCAAGGACCCTCCTAAACGATGGGACGTAGTGTAGCAAGGACCCTCCTGAATAATGGGACGTAGTGTAGCAAGGAACCTCCTGAAAAATGGGACGTAGTGTAGTAAGGACCCTCATCAACAATGGGAGGTAGTGTAGCAAAGACCCTCTTGAATAATGGGACGTAGTGTAGGAAGGACCCTCATGAACAATGGGACGTAGTGTAGGAAGGACCCTCCTGAATAATGGGACGTAGTGTAGCAAGGACCCTCCTGAACAATGGGACGTAGCGTAGCAAAGACCCGCCGGAACAATTAGACGTAGTGTTGCAAATACCCTCCTGATTAATGGGACGTAGTGTAGCAAGGACCATCCTGAATAATGGGACGTAGTGTAGGAAGGTCCCTCCTGAACAATGGGATGTAGTGTAGTAAGGATCCTCCTGAATAATAGGACGTAGTATTGCAAGGACCCTCATGAACTAGGGGACGTAGTATAGCAAGGACCCTCCTGGATAATGGGACTAGACTAACATAATTACATTTAAATGGTTCATCATGAAGAATGGAGTTGGTGTAAACACGCATAAGCCCTCTCAAGAGTACATCGTGACAAAGCTCGAATCGTTAAAAGTTTCTATTCAAAGCTAAGTACCATCTTTTATTTCTGTCACAAAATTTTCTTATATATAAACTACGGCAAAATTTTGTGTTATTATTTTTATTTGTTTTAATTTCAGGAATCTAGTGATAGAATGGGGTCAATCCACATTTCCAGCTCAGGATCTTGCATGGAAAATAGTGTAATTTTCAAGCTCACTTTCAATTGAAGAAGCAGGAGCTCATTCTAAAAAATAAAACACAGTCAATAACCAAGTATGAGTAAAAGGAACCTACCTAGAGAAAGACGTTTACCTTTGAACTCATTTGAGATGAAAATCAATATTTCATAACTCAAGAAGCACGAAGACTCAAGTTTAGGTTCAAGAGAAGCTACATAGATAGGGTCGTGTAATTGTATTTCCTTTAAATTTTTTGTCTTTTATATTCATGTAACAATAGGAGTCGCGAACTGGAGCCTCGAGGGGACCTCACTTGACTTCCAACTCATCATTTCATCTCTTTGAACTACACGTGACCTGATTCCATTATAACCCGGGATATGTAGGATGTCCAAAACTAGGACTCGGACGCATATTTTTCTTTTCGAATAAGAGTCCGGTCAAAACTTGTCACCTTGTCTACTTCTTTTTCTGAAAACTCTTCGTGTTTCCAGGGAAATAGGGGTAAACTGTAGTCACATAATTTTTGACTGAACTTAAAATTTTATATCATTTTTAGAGCTGAAATATTTTTATAAATATAAATCAAATATTTTGACTTTTCTCCTATTTTGTTAAGTTTATTTTAAAAGATTTGAAAATAACAAAAATAGAATCACTTTTTAAGGTAAGTTTTATTTTCAATTGTTTAAAAATAAATGGAAGATTACAAAAAATCTACATTATTTTTGAAATTAAGTTTTTATAAATAAGCTAGTATTATTTAATTATTTTTTTTATATATAGCTAGTTGACTTTTTCTTATATTTTTATTAATTTTAAATAAGTAGTTGATATATATGTTATTATAATTTATTATTTGTAGTTAATTATTATTCTTTTAAAAGTAGAATAAAACTAAAACTAAAATAAAAAATAACCTAAATAATCTAAGAAACCTAACTCATTCCTACTTCTATCCAAAACATACTACACGTAGAAAAAAAAGGAAAAGAAGAACAAAAAAAAAAAAGCTTTTGACTTATTTAAAAAAAAAAAAGAAAATAAATAAGAAAAGAAAAGTAAATCATCAGCAAGTGATACTCCCACTTCCTCTCAACTTCCACATACTCCCACTTCTTTACAACTCTGCACTTCACACGACTAGAGGAAGAAAAAGTCAATAACAAAAAGAGACCCACTCACACACGTACCAAAAAAAAATCTGCAAAAAGAAAAAGGAGAAAAATCGATCCTACTTATATATAACACATATGCCAGAATAAAGGATAGATCATTAGCAAAGAAAAATATAAGGGAAAAAAGATTTTCAGCAACATACTTCTTTCTCTATGCGTACAACACATACGTATTCGTCCTCTTATTATACATATTTTTCTCTACTCACAAATAAATGTTGAGTTGGAGGTTTGCTTTCGTGGTTTCAAGTTCGTGGTTTTCTATTAGGATTGCTTTATTTTCGTGAGTTTGATTTTCGCAAGAGGTACTATTTAACATTTATTTTATAATTTGATTTTCGTGATTATATTGTATTTAATTCCAATGTTATGAATTGGCTCAAATTCTATGCTTGTTCAACCTTTTTATTATAATATTGAAATACGGTAAATATGTGTATATTGTTAAATTTAGAATAAATTCTGTATAATATCGTATTTTGATCTTTATGTCTAGTATCTGGTGATATCGTTCTTGTTCCTATTTTTACCACACAAATTCATATTCTATTTTTTTTTTACTTATTTTTAATATATTTATTCGTGAATTAAAGCATGAATAAAGTTATTTAAATGATTCCATGTATTAGATAGTCTATAAAGTTGATTCTGATAGTATACCTTACTTTTCTCTCCTTATTATTTTCAATATTGATACTTTATTGTAAATATGCATATAACTGTTTAAAATATTGTCTCTTTCGTTATTAGCTAAATATGTTAATTTAGTAAAATAGTTTATGATAATATTTAATGAGGAATTCGTGAGGTAGAATTGATTTGTAATTTTTTTAATGCTAGTGTTAATTATCATCTAAAGTAGGCTATTGAATATTATTTTGAAAAAAATAACTGTTAGATTGATATACAATGCTCATTATTTTTATTTTTTTTTCTTTTATCAAATAACAAGAAATAAAAATAAAACAAAAATAATATAGACTACCTGCATACATATACGACACAAAAAAAGAAGAAGGAGGAGAAAGGAACAGAAACGTAATAAAAAAAAATAAGAAAAGAGAAACAGAATGAAACAAAAACAAAGGAAAATAATATATAAAAATAATATAAAATAATAACCAAAAATAGAAATAATAATAATATATATATATATATTAAGAAAAGGTTAGAAAACAGACGGAGGCACAAAACTAAGGAAGAAAAAGGAAAACGTACAATTTTTTATTTTTTATTTTTTTGTTAGATGAGTAATAATAATAATTAAATTTCATCTCAATTAAGAATGTGGTTCCACATCTTTTTGAGATACTTAAGAAACTCGAAGATGCGGTCACACAGCTTGGCCAAATTCAAGGATGCAGTTACGCACCTTGGCCAAATTATTTTTATAATTAATTTTGTTAATTCAAACCAAGGATTGTAAATTGAGATTATTAGGTGTGATGAATTCGAGAGGGGAAGACAGTTATGTCTCCAAATGTCAAGATTGAGAATGCAGTTATGCATTCGGTTTAAGACTAATAAAAATTCAACAATTAAAAAATAAGCAAACCATGGCCTGTAGACACAATATATTCAAAAATAGTAAAAATAAGTGCAAGTCAATAAAAGCGACCATGCTAGAACCACGGGACTCGAGGGATGCCTAATACCGACCAAAACTAAAAGAGTCATTTCCTATTGATTAGGGATTCAAAAAGGTGACTTAGAACACCACAAATTAATTCCAAGTGGCGACTCTAAAATAAAATAAAATAATCCTTAAATCAATAACGTCACTTAAATTGGAAAAACCCTATCGCTGGTTGCAAAAAGGGGTGTGACATCTCTGCCTGGTTGCACTGCACCTCTGCCTGCATTACCATTTCCTCTACCCCCACGACCACCATGAGGATGCCCTCGACCATTATTACCATTTTCCGTGGGTACCACTACTCTAGTTTGCTACTGCACAAAATCCAACACACGTGGGTGGGTACAATCTCTTCTCATATACCCAGGTTCTACACTATTTTAGCAAGTACGATCAAAAGATGGTCTATCGCTAGTCGAAGGTGCGACTCCCTGGCTATCCTGAATCAAATTATGAGATGGAGTTCCTGAGTAGTCTGTAGAGGCGGGCATAGCGGACTGAATTGGCTTGGCTGCAAGTGTTGGCCTTCCAGACCCCCTGGAGTAAGAACCTTAAAAGTTACCCGAGTTCTTGGCCCTTTTAGCAAATGCCTTAGCCTGACCGTCTCGCCTCACCCACTCCACTTTCTTAACAAAGTCAGTTACCTCATTAAAGCTCCTCCCTGCAGAGGTCATATGAACAGGCAATACCTGCAACTCAAAGTTTAATCCCCTAATAAATAAACGGATCCTCTCCTCCATAGTAGTCACCTATTGAGTAAAATATCTAGACAAAGCATGGAACTTGGCCTCATAAGCAGCCACAGACATGCCACCTTGCTCCAAAGCGATGGACTCATCCTTCTTGCGATCTCTCAAAGTCCTAGGCACATATTTCTCTAAAAACATTGCATGAAACTGGGGCCAAGATAGTGGGGGTAAAACTAAAGATCTGCATTCCATATAAGCTCTCCACCACTGCTTAGCCTCACCTTGAAACTGAAAAGTCACGAACTCAACCCCATGCTGATGGACAATTCCTAACTTATGAAGCCTCTCATAGCAATCTATAATAAACTCATAAGCATCCTCACTCTCAAAACCAAGAAATACAGGAGGCTTTAGCTTCAAAAACTTAGTCAACATTTCATTCTCATTACCACTCATAATAGAACCCAACAATGGATGGAAGAACGCATCATTACCTCCAGTCCCACCCACCTTGGCGTAGTGACAACAATAAGAGGATTGGTGGGAGCTTGAGTTGCTTGAACAGACGGAAGCACTCTAGGACCAACCAACCCTTTCAAGAAAGACATGATTTGTTGAACTAACACTGGGTGTATAGGAGGAACACCGGTAGTTTCAGCCTGCACCTTTTCCTCTAGTCCAACCTCCTCAACATTTTCAAACTCAACATTCTCCTCTATCACTTCATGATGCACAAGAGGGGCCTCATTTTGGGGAGCATTTTCGAACGGTACCCCATCTCTAGTAGGCGCCAGTTTTCCTCGGCCTCTACCCCTAGCTCTTCCTTTACCCCTACCTCGACTGCGACCTCTCACTGTAGATTCCTCAGCTGGAGCATTGACGGGAGCTATGGGCTTAACGCTGTTGAATCTAGCATTAACCATCTGCGAACAGAAGAATGAAGGAGGTTAGATACCAATTCAAATCGACAAATACCAATTGGAATCAAGTTATACTACGAAAGGAGACCAAAGAAACATAGATATTTTCCTAAAGTACTATAGTCTCTCGTAGAAAAGTACAGACGTCTATGTACCGTTCCGCAAGACTCTACTAGACTCATTTTGGTACATCGAGATCAACAAACCTAAGCTTTGATACCAGCTTTGTCACGACCCATACCAACGTGATTGGCACCCACACTAACCCTCCAGTGGGAGAACAACTACTATAACCCAAACCAAGCAGCTAAACCAAAAACTAATGCATTTAAGTTACGGAAGCAAGTCAAATAGCTAAAAACTGAAGTGCCCATAAACTTCCAAAAGATCTAACAACTAAACAGTGCGGAAATAACACCTAGAACCTAAAAGTCAATGTACCAAAACATCTAACAAGATCCATAAGTCTAACGAAAAGGGTTATGACCCAAAACTAATGAACTAATAACTAACTAGAAAAGTCTAAGTTCGAAATGTGGACATAGACGAAAGGAGAACTCATGGCAGCCTGAAAGAATAGGCTCACCCTTGAATTCAATTGGCGATCACTGATCTTCTAAGCGAGGTCTATAAATAACCGCCTGAAGATGCCCTATACTCAACAAAGAAAGAGCAAGTTCAGTATCAGTACACAACCACAATGTACTGGTAGGATCACGCAACTATCCCACTAAGTGCAACATACATAAGTCATTACAACAATATAATCAAATGATTAATATCGAACATATACAAGATTATCAACATTTACGAACAATACACAGTTTCGTATTTCTCAAGATACACAATTATGTCAAATCATTGATCTTCTCATGGAACCCAATCAGTTAGCATACCGAAACGTGGTACCCGATCCACGATTATGCCAGAACGTGGCAACCGATCCCATAATTATGCCAAAACGTGGAAACCGATCCAAGTTAGTGTGTCAGAACGCAACACCCAATCCATTCAACAAGCCACAATCACAATCAGAAAGTACATTCTCATAATCATACAATCAAGTCATGATTCATGACATTCATCAATCATATATCCTCATTTGCAATTAATGTGATCAATAATGCAACATTCGCATACATACATGTATCATAATGAAGCAAGAACAGACATATATCACACAATCATAGAATCACAACCATCACAGACCTTGAAACAAGCTTGAAACCCTAAGAAACTTGATTCTTTCCTTTCCGGATCCATTCTACTTGTTCTTGGTCTACAAACTATCAATATAATACGAGAATCAATAAACAATCATTAATTTCCCAAATTACTAACAATTCTAACAACCCTAGATCATACCCATGATCCCACTACCCAAATTAGGGCTTTTTCCACCATAATTCTCATATCAAAACTCTTCCCCATCGATAATTACCCATTAGATTACGTTCTACGGATCAAAAAATGGATTTGGGGTGTTAAAATCTTACCTTTAGCCTCAAGAATTGTGGAAAACGGTCAAGAAAACCTTGTATTTGTTCCTTAGCTCTCAAGTTCAAAAATTGTAGAATAAAACATTTTTGTGGTTTATTTCTGACTTTAAGTCGCGTCTGCCCCGCCACGGCGGCACTCACACTGTTATAGCAGGCCCGCCTTGGCAGCAGAAATCCCGCCCCAGCGGCTTGTAAAAAACCTATGAGCTATTTTAATAATTCCAAGACCTCCATTTCACAACACACCTTCAACCAACGACACTAAAAATATACCCGTTCACGGTAAGATCAATTTCAGGAGTTCTACTCGCCCAAATTTAATTATGTAAAGTTATACGAATTCTTAACGACTTATCTATCTACTCATGTGATCAAATTCATAATTAAATCACCCAATTGCTTCCAGATTTCCCTAGACTTTAATGTCTCTAATTTCGTCCAAATCTGGACTAGGTTGGGAAATTTTAAGTTACTACAAAAACATTTTCCAGCCCAAAATTTTTCCCCGTTGGCTTTACTATAACGACGAAACCCGATCGTTACAAAAGTTTAGCCTGAATTTGGACAGCATGGTAAAAATACATGTTTACACTATAAACTAGTTTCTTGTTGGATATTTTTACCCCTTAACTTAAAAATTGGATATATTCTTCAATCATGTTTTCAATACATTGAAATTAATTAATGACATTAATTATTGATGATTTCATAATCCATTATGGAAAAGGACTACAAATTCCACCAAAGAATTAAGGGCCTGTTTGGAAAGTCACCCTGGTAATTGGGTTTGGTGTAATTGAGTGTAATTACACTATTTGTCTTGTTTGGTTGGTCAAGTAATGAGTGCAATAGGCAAGGGATAATTACACTCTCCAATTCTCAGGAAGGGGCTATTAATTGTTGGTAAGTACATGGTGTAATTACGAGTTGCTTACTTTTAATTTTTTTCTTTTTATTTCTATTTTTTTCGTTATAATTTATTTTTTATTTCTCTTATTTGAAATTCTTTGTTATTTTTACTATAGAATTTCTAAAAATTTATTGTTTATTTTTTATATTTCATTTCTTTCTCATTCTCTACATTTACTTCATGTGTGTCCATGGATTTTTCATATTATCTATTTTTTATGAATTGTTTTTTTTTAACTGGCATAATATTGTGTCACAACCCAGGGGTACCCCCTAGATGTAACACGGCGTACTCGACCCCGAAGGGGTCTTATACAAGCCCTTAGCATATCATAAACATAAGTAATAGTAATGATGAGGAATTAAAACTTTTTACAATCGAAGTCTTTTCAAAAAACTAAATGGAAGTCTAGACATTGTCTCAATAAACCATCTAATACAATCGAGTATTAATAGGGTCCAAGCCCTTTACAACATAGTCTCAAATGAAGAAGTAGAAGAAACTAGAATTGAACAACTTCCGTCCTCGAATCATGAGGACTCACCAAAAGCGTGGAGAATAGTCAATCCAAGCTTTGCACAATGGGAGAAGTACACCTCAACGACCGAGACCTACACTTATAGAAAAATGTAGAGAATATGGGTTAGCACAAAATTGCACTAAGTATGATAGTCCTGCAAAAATCCTTGAAAACATGTTAAAAAGGGACATTTAGTTGAAACCATGCATTTTATCAAGTTTAAGAGTCATCATGCACATTTGTGAAGAATCATAAGTCAAACCACCCCATAAACAACCCTAAGCTCTATTTGTGCAATGCATAGATAAGATCCCATAATTCTATCTAATACAAAGTACCACTTTTAGGCCACAATAATCATGCATATCATACCTTGACCTTTTACATAGCCAACACTCATAGACAAGGAAACATTCATGTTCATAGCTTGTAGCAAGTAAGGTCACTCTTAGCAACAATCTATATCCTACATGCATAAATTCATATATCTTCATAGCATAGGAAAACCACACCATAACTCCTTTCAAAGCCTACTTGTACAATGTATAAGTAAAGTCCCATACCGCCACTCAGACTGAGTAGAGCTCATTGAGAAGTAATAAGTATAGCTCATGTTCATGTTCTTGTCATATTGATATTCTTGTCATGTAGGGAAATATAGCCTCAACCGACATAGACCATGTGAGCTACATGGAATCTGGTGTCATGCCCCCATACCGAAAAGAGGTGTCCTACTTGCCTATGGTAGAACTCATGTTTGGTAGCTTAGGTGGATCCACTAGCTAAAGACTTATGTGGGCACATAATTACGGGATAAGGAGATTGCTTCTATAAACTTGGACTAACTGACGTAAAAGGTTTCCATATCATGAGATAACTATTTTGGAAAGCTGGACTAACTGACGTAAAAACTTTCATCTCATTCTCATATCCACTCGGTGCTTAGCATAATTCCCTTTAAATTCATGTTAAGTATTCACTTAAGTTCATTGTCATGGAAGAATACCCTAGCACTCAAACCAACAATGTATCATGATAGCTCATAGATTCAATAGGTAAGAATAGCCTTTCAACCTTAGAGTCATTACTATGTGAGTAAACCTTTCACATCATGTTCATAGTGTGTTCATGAGAATAGTCTTTCAATCAACACACCAAGATCATCATAGTCATAAATAATTCATGAATAATAATGTGTAAGGGTATAGGGGAGAATGACCTTTCAATCAATACCACAATTACCCCCATGATCACAGAATCTTCATTCTCAACATAAATCTTGAAACACATGCATAATTCTCATATTCATGTACAATTCTCATAATTAACCCTACAAGAATCATGAGTCACATTCAACCCAACATGTAGAATTAATACATTAGGTGTGGGTAATAAGCCGTTTCCAGTTGTTGTTCCCCTCCCAAGGGCAAGTTCTTATGCGTTACTCACCCATCCGCCACTGGAAACACCGTTTCCCGTGTTTCCCATCTGGCTTGCATGTGTTAAGCATGCCACCAGAGGAAGGGAGACAACTTAAATGCCAGCACTGAAATAGAAAGAGTCATGCTTCAAAGTGGAATTCTTCTAAGATCCACTGCTCGATTTTGCTGCAAAACAATTCAATCAATTCAATTAATCTAAACAAAACCCATTTACATGCTTCTATAATCAATCAACCCATATTAAGATCACAATTTAGCAATATAGGGAATCCATGGGTTCTTGGGGGAATTTCACCATAAACAAACCTTAAAACATCAATTCAATCATTACCCAACATAATTCAACCATTGAAAACATTTTTGAAGAGAAACCATGTCATTAGAATAAAACCCTAACTTTTGGGGAAATTGTACTATTTGAAATCTAGTGTATAAGGGGCTCCATGGGTGAAATCTACCCATAGATGAAAAGTATCATACCTTGATGATGAATCTTCAAATAATTTGATGAAAAACCCTTTATTTATTCAAGTCCAAGCTTCAATTTTACTCTTCTTCTTCTTCTTAGGTTTTTAGAGAGAGAAATATTGTGAGGAAGATGAACTTTTGGTTTTGATTTGGGTGTTTGTGAAAATGGTTTAGTTTGGGTGAATATTGACTTAAAATACCTTATATAGTTATTTAAAAATAATATAAAATGGACCCACTTTAATAGGACTTAAAAATGGAATTACAAAAAATACCCCTTTCCCCACGTGTGGACTGCCTACGAGCCTAAGGTAAAGTCCACGAGGGTCTCTAAGAACAGTGGACCCTTCCACGTGTCATGGTCCCTCATATGGACTTGAGCCTTTGTCTTGTGGAGCTAAGGCATGGTCCACGAGGGCTCTTCACGGGCAGTGGACTTGTCCATATGCCGTGATCCCTAACGTGAACTATGCCTCTTGCCCAAACGACTAAGGCAAGCTTCACGAGGGGTCTTCATGGGCAGTGGAGTCCTCCAAGTTCCGTGAACCCTCACGTGGACTTTCCCTTTCGCCTAAATGGCTAAGGCATTGGTCCACGAGGGCTGTTCAAGGGCGATGAGGGCTTTTACGCCTCGTGAACCCTCACGTGAACTTGCCTCCTTGCCTATACGGCTAAGGAATTGGTTCACGAGGTCTTTCTCAGGCAATGAAAGCTTTCACACTCCATGAAGCCTCACGTGAACAATGCCCTTCGCCAACACGGTTAAGGAAAACTCCACGAGTGCTTTCCATGGGCAGTGAAGGCTTTTACCTTCCGTGAAGCCTCCCATGGACAATATACTTAGTCAAATTTTGGGGGCTAATTTAGGGCCCTCCTCAAGGACCCTTGTGTAACACTCCAGAAAATGGTAGGTTTCACTAGATCCTAAACGTGAGGATGAACATCTTGACTAAGGGCTATAGGAGTCAAGGCAATGAGGCAACTGCTATGGAAAAGGGGCAAAGCCAAGGCCAAAGGCCAAGGATGCCCCTATCCTTTAGCACACTGCCTCACCCTTCACGAGGGGGACCACAAATCGTGGTCTTCACCACGGCTCTTGAAGGAGGCTCGTGAAGATACCTTGGCCATGAAAATATGGCCACCACTTTTCCTAGCTACTGCCTCAAACTTCACGGCCATCACCACGATCCGTGGTCATGACCACGACCATGGGAGGTGCTCGTGAAGTTGCCTTAGGTAAATATCCAATGGTCCCAAGGGGCAAGGTCACTGCCTCAAGGACCACGAGCGGGACCACGGCTCGTGGAGCCCCTCGTAGTAATGCCTTGGGCGTGTGAGCCTTGTGTCACCTTGAAGGAGCTACTGCCCCAAACCTTCACGAGAAGGACCACGAGTCGTGGTCCTCACCACGGCTCGTGAAGGTGCTTGTGACACCTGGGCGTGATTTTTAAATGAGGGTAATTAGAGTCATTTCCTTTTTAGTCCAATTAAAGTGGGGTGTTTTGGGTATTTTTAGGGGAAGATTATATATTGTTTTTAAGTCAAAATTCACAAGACTTGGTCATTAATTCACAACACCCAAATATTTCCCCAAAATCCTCTCCTATCCAATATTTCTCTCTCTATAGTTCCTCCATTGAGAACACCAAGAACTTGAAGAATAGGGCTTAAAAATCCATCTTCTCAACTCCAATTCATGGGCAAATCTTCAATTAAGGTATGGGAGCCTTGATTCATGGATCACTTTTCTCCATGAAGCCCTTTGACTATAATTTTGAAATTTGGGATATTGTTCAAAAACTAGGGTTTTCATTCTAGTCATGGGTTCTTCTTAAAAATTATTTCATTATGTTAATTGTCTTATATTATGGATGATTTGACTTTTAATGGTGATTTTTATAGTAAAACTTCCCATGAACCGATGAACTACCCTATGACCCCAATTTCATTAATTGTGATGGGTTTATTGATTCAAGATGATTACTATGAATTGTATCTATGTTAATCTAGTTATTGAATCTTGTTTTTATTCATGCTTAAAGTAGTATTTCTAAGTGTGATTGTGAGACATGATTCATGACCCTTGAAAGGGTAAATTGCTAGGGTTTGTATATATGATTGAAAGTGATGTATGGACCTACGAATAACTTGGAAGGTAAAGATTCTATGACTATTGTGAAGATTGTGGTAATGTTGAAAGGTTACTCCCCTTACCCTTACACATGTTCATGTTTAACTTGTCTAGGATGATGATGATGTTGTTGTGTTGATTGAAAGGCTAATTCTCATGAAAACACTATGAACAATAATGTGAAAGGTTTACTCACATGTTAATGATGATTCTAAGGTTTAAAGTTAGGTCTCACCTAAACGAATATATGAACTATTCTATGAGTTGTATTGAATGAAGGGTAGATCTCTCCTTCACACTTATAAATACAATTCAAGACTAATTATGTATAATATCAGAAATAATGCTTGGTACCGAGTGGTTATGGAATGTGAGGTAAAGGCCCTTCCGTCAATGCAACAGGTCGGTTTATCTAAAGTAAACTCATGAGATGGAAGCTCATCTGCCAATGCAATAGGTCGGGTTTCTAGAAGCAATCTCCCTATCCCATAACTATGTGCCCACATAGGACTTAGCTAGTGGATCCACCTAAAACCTAACACATTTAGTTCAAACTCAAGACGTCACCACTTAAGCCCAAGCTATAACGGCATAAGAAAATAGGGAAGTTGGGCCCCGAGTGAATCCTAATGTGAGCACCATGGCTTCAAGGTTGAGAGACTTCACAAGAATGAACCCTATTATGTTCTTTTGGTTCCAAAGTGAATGAAGACCCACAAGAGTTTTTGGAAGAGGTCTAAAAGATAGTAGATGCTATGGGGGTGAATTCTATTGAGAAAGCCGAATTAGCTGGATATCAATTGAAAGATGTGGCCCAAGTATGGTTTATTCAATGAAAGGATACTAGGGCTATAAGAGCGGGTCCCATAACTTGGGAAATATTCAAGAAGGCATTCCTTGATAGGTTCTTTCCGGAAAAGAGAGAAGCAAAGGTGGAGGAATTTATCAACCTTCCTCAAGGAGGTATGAGTGTCCAAGAATACTCCTTGAAATTCACTAAGTTGTCCAAGTATGCCCCATCTTTAGTGTCTAATCCTAAAGATGAAATGAGCCGATTTGTGAGTTCTAAACCCAACTCATGTACCACTTGAATCGGCGAACAACCGCTCACAACGTACTTTCCTTTCTTTAAGCGACTGACTTGGAACAGGCCTAAAGTGTTGGGGGTGTCCGACTCAATTGAGGAAGAATGTCGTACGAAAATGCTTCATGACAATATGGACATTTCACGTCTAATGGTGTATGCTCAACTAGTTGAGGAGACAAGGCTTAGGAAGAAGAATAGAGAGGTAAAAAGGGTAAGGACCGATGATGGTAATTCTTCTAAGGATAATTTTAAGGGTCAAAGTGGACCAAGGTTCAAGAAGAGGTTTTCCAACAAAAGCTCCTCTAATGCTCCAAAGACCAACAAATATAGAGTGTCTAACCCTAAGCCTCAAGGAGGGAATAGGGGTGGATCTTCCATGGAGAGGCCTACATGTGCCAAGTGTGGTAAGAAGCATGAGGGAAAATGTCTTAATGGTTTGGGTGTATTCTATGGATGTGGAAAAATTGGGCATCAATTGAAGGATTGTCCAACCCGTATGACCAAGGGAAGAGAGGGCAATCAAGCTCCTCCTAGTGGTTCCAATTCTGATGCTCCTAAGAAGAATCGCTTCTATGCTCTTCAATTAAGAGGTGACCAAGAGAGCTCCCCGAATATCGTAACGGGTATGTTTCAAGTCTTTTCCATTAATGTTTATGCATTATTAGACCCCGGTGCCACTTTATCTTTTGTTACACCCTTTGTGGCTATGAAATTTGATGTACTCCCCAAAACCCTAATAGAGCCTTTTTCGGTTTCTACCCCGGTTGGTGACTCGATTGTAGCTAAAAGAGTATATAGGAGTTGTCCTATTTCTTTGTCTCATAAAGTCACTTTGGTTGATTTGGTAGAATTAGACATGCTTGATTTTGATGTGATTTTGGGCATCGATTGGTTGCATGCATGTTATGCTTCAATAGATTGTAGGACCCAGGTGGTCAAATTTCAATTTTCAAAAGAGCCAATTTTAGAGTGGAAAGAGGGGAATTCTATTCCTAGAGTTCAATTTGTTTCATGTCTAAAACCTAGAAAAATGATCTCCAAGGGGTGCATGTATCATATTGTTAGGGTTATGGATGTTGAGTCCAATGTCCTTTCTTTAGAGTTGGTCCCCGTAGTGAGAGAGTATCTGGAAGTCTTTTTCGATTACTTGCCCGGTATTTCTCCCAAACGAAAAAATAGACTTTGACATTGATCTTTTTCCGGATACACAACCCATATCTATCCCTCCCTATAGAATGATCCAGCCGAATTGAAAGAGTTGAAGGCAGAACTCAAGGACTTGTTAGATAAGGGTTTTATTCAACCAAGCATATTTCCATAAGGTGCACCGGTAGTGTTGGTGAAAAAGAAAGATGGGTCCCTTAGGATGTGTATTGATTACCGCCAATTGAACAAGGTCACTATAAAGAATAAGTGTCCACTTCCTAGGATTGACGATTTGTTTGATCAACTCCAAGGGGCTACCTTTTTCTCCAAAATATATCTTCGATCGGGTTACCATCAACTAAGGGTAAGAGGGTGTGACATTACTAAGACGACCTTTAGGACCCGGTACGGTCAGTATGAATTTATGATTTTGTCTTTTTGGCTAACAAATGCCTTGGCGGCATTCATGGACCTAATGAATAGGGTGTTTAGACAATATCTTTATTCGTTTGTGATCGTCTTTATCGATGATATTTTGATCAATTCGAGGAGTAATGGTGAACATAAGGATCATTTGAGGATAGTACTGCAAGTCCTTAAGGACCACCATTTATATGCTAAGTTTAGCAAGTGTGAGTTTTGGTTAAGGTAGGTTTCTTTCCTTGGTCATATTGTGTCAGGCATGGGTATAGAGATTGATCCAAAGAAAATGGATGCGGTCAAGAGTTGGCCTAGACCCCTAAGTCCCACTGATATTAGAAGATTTTTAGGTTTCACCGGGTATTATAGGAGATTTGTTAGGGCTTTTCATGCATCTCTTTTCCACTAACGGCTTTGACTCAAAAGAAGTCTAAATTTGAGTGGTCGAAGGCTTGTGAGAAGAGCTTCTAAGAATTGAAGGATAGACTCACCTCCGCTTCGGTGTTGACTTTACCAGAAGGTACCGACAGGTTCATAGTATATTGTGATGCTTCGAGAGTAGGGTTGGGGTGTATTCTCATGCAACATTGTAAGGTGATTGCCTAAACTTCAAGGCAACTCAAGATTCATGAAAAGAATTACCCGACCCATGATCTCGAACTAGCGGTGGTGGTTTTTGTCTTTAAAATATGGAGACACTATCTATATAGGGTCCATGTAGATATCTTTACCGACCACAAGAGTCTTTAATATGTGTTTAGCAAAAAATATTTGAATCTCCGACAAAGAAAGTGGTTAAAACTTTTGAAAGATTATGACATGAGTGTCCTATACCACCCCAGCAAAGCTAATGTGGTTGCAGATGCCTTAAGTAGATTGTCCATGGGTAGTGTGGCTCATGTAGAAGATGAGAAAAAGGAATTCATTCGTGATGTGCATAGGCTGGCCCGGTTAGGTTTCTAACTAGTGGATTCCACCAAGGGTGGATTCATGGTCCATCATAGTTCCGAATCAACTTTTGTTGTTGCTGTAAAGTCCAAGAAAAACCTTGATCCTATCTTAATGAAATTTAAAGAATCAGTTCTCAACAAGTCCGTTGAGGCTTCCTCCCAAGGGGGAGGTGGGGTGCTTAGGTACCAAGATAGATTATGTGTTTCAGATGTTGATGGCTTGAGAGAGCAAATTTTAGAAGAGGCTCATGGTTCGCGGTATTCTATTCATCCGGGAGCCACCAAGACGACCTACGAAAAGTCTATTGGTGGAATGGCATGAAGAAGGATATAGCGGGTTTTGTATCCAAGTGTTCGAATTGTCAAAAAGTTAAGGCCAAACACTTGAGACCGGGAGGTTTGCTCCAAGATATAAATATTCCCACTTGGAAGTGGGAGGAGGTGAATATGGACTTTTTGGTGGGTTTGCCTCGTACTCGAATGCAACATGATTCGATTTGGGTCATTGTTGATAGGATGACTAAATCAGCCCACTTCATTCCCGTCAAGGTTTCATTTTTGGTGGAAGACTATGCCAAAATGTACATCAAGGAGATAGTAAAGTTGCATGGGATTCCTCTATCTATCATATCGGATTGGGGTACTCAATTTACTTTATATTTTTGGTAGGCGTTCCAACAAGGGCTTGGTACGAATGTTAATTTTAGTACCGCTTTCCAACCTCAAATGGATGGTCAAGCAGAACACACCATTCAAACCTTAGAGGACATGTTGAGGGCGTGTGTCATAGATTTCCAAGGTAATTGGGATGACCATCTACCGTTGATAGAATTTGCTTACAATAATTATTACCACTCAAGTATTGCCATGGCTCCATTTGAAGCATTTTATGGTAGGAGGTGTAGATCTCTGGTTGGGTGATTTGAGGCAGGTGATTTTGCTCTAATTGGTCCTGAACTAGTCTATGAGTCCATTGAAAAGGTCCGACTTATAAGGGAGAGGTTGAAGACGACCTAAAGTCGGCAAAAAATTTACGATGATGTTAGAAGGAGGGATCTTGAATTTGAGGTTTGTGATTGGGTGTACTTGAAAATCTCACCTATGAAAGGTGTGATGAGGTTTGGTAAGAAGGAGAAGCTTAGTCCCCGGTATGTGGGCCCATACCAAATCTTGAAACGTGTTGGGAAAGGTGCTTATGAATTGGACTTGCCAAGTGAGTTGGCTCAGGTTCACCCAGTATTTCATGTTTCCATGCTTAAAAATTGCATTGGTGATCCGGTGTCCATCCTTCCTTTAGAGGGTTTAGGAGTTGATAAGAACTTTCTTATAAAGAGGTCTCGGTGGAGATTTTGGACCGGCAAGTAAAGAGGTTGAGAAATAAAGAGGTAGTTTCTGTTAAAGTCTTATGGAGGAATCACTTAGTTGAGGGTGCTACATGGGAGGCCTAGGCCGATATGAAGTCCCGCTATCCTCATCTTTCTCCTTCTACTCCTATCCCAACTTGAGGTAAATAGCTTCTTGAGTTTGGTGTTTTGGAAGTCATTTGAGCTATGAGTTTTCTTATGATTTCCTTATGTTATGCATGTTCTTGTGAGAATTCATGTTTAGCATATATTGAGTTTTCATGATTTATATGTTCCTTATGTTGGTTTGCACTTTTGTATGATGATTGCATATTTGACTTCATGAGGTGAATTAATAAACATGTTTTGCTATACTTGTGATGATATGGCATATTGGCTCATTATTGTTGTGTTGAACTTGTTTGAGTTGGAGAAGGTAGTTCCTCCTAAAAATGATATGAAATGATGAGTTTTCTGCATGTTGGGTTGTGGATGTAGTTCCTACTTCCTTGTGATTGCATTGTTTATGCCTTGAGATGGAGTTGATGTTTCCTCCTATGGATTGTGCATGTTGTTATGTTGCATGCATGATGGGCTACTAGTCTTGAGTCTTTATTTTCGTAAGGTGTCTAAATCATCATTCGAGGACGAATGTTCCCAAGGGGGACATAATGTAACACTCCGGAAAATGGTAGGTTTAACTAGAGCCTAAATGTGAGGATGAACGTCTTGAATGAGGGCTATAGAAGTTAAGGCCATGAGGCAAGTGCCATGGCAAAGGGGCCAAGCCAAGGCCAAAGGCAAAGGCTGCCCCAAGCCTTTAGCACATTGCCTCACCCTTCACGAGGGGGACCACGAACCGTGGTTCTCACCATGGCTCGTGAAGGGGGCTCGTGAAAATCCCTTGGCCATAAAAATATGACCACCACTTTTCCTAGATACTGCCTAAAACTTCACGACCATCACCACGGTCCGTGGTCATAACCATGACCATGGGAGGTGCCCGTGAAGTTTCCTTAGGAAAATAGTCAATGGTCCCAAGTGGCAAGGCAATTGCCTCAAGGACCACGACTCGTGGAGTCCCTCGTGGTGATGCCTTGGGCATGTTAGCCTTGTGTCACCTTGAAGGAGCTACTGCCCCAAACCTTCACGAGAAGGACCACGAGTCGTGGTCCTCACCACAGATCATGAAGGTGCTCATGACACCAGGGCGTGATTTTGAAATGAGAGTCATTAGACTCATTTCCTTTTTAATCCTATTAAAGTGGGGTTGTTTTGGGTATTTTTAGGGGAAGTTTATATATTGTTTTTAAGTCAAAATTCGCAAGACTTGGTCATTAATTCACAACACCCAAATATTTCCCCAAAATCCTCTCCTCTCCAATATTTCTCTCTCTATAGTTCCTCCATTGAAGAACACCAAGAACTTGAAGAATAGGGCTTAAGATTCCATCTTCTCAACTCCAATTCGTGAGAAAAGCTTCAATTAAGGTATGGGATCCTTGATTCATGGAACACTTTTCTACATGAAACCCTTTAACTCTAATTTTGAAATTTGGGACATTGTTCAAAAACTAGGGTTTTCATTCTAGCCATGGGTTCTTCTTTAAAATGATTTCATAATGTTAATTGTCTAATATTATGGATTATTTGACGTTTAATGGTGATTTTTATAGTGAAACTCCCCATGAACCTATGAACTACCCTATGACCCCAATTTCATGAATTGTGATGGCTGTATTGATGCAAGATGATTACTATGAATTGTATCTATGTTAATCTAGGTTATTGAATCTTGTTTTATTCATGCTTAAAGTATATTTCTAAGTGCGATTGTGAGACATGATTCATG
This sequence comes from Solanum stenotomum, assembly GCF_019186545.1. Taxonomy (NCBI): domain Eukaryota; kingdom Viridiplantae; phylum Streptophyta; class Magnoliopsida; order Solanales; family Solanaceae; genus Solanum; species Solanum stenotomum. The sequence continues at coordinate 40,792,720 of NC_064284.1, read as the reverse complement.
ACCCTTGAAAGGGTAAATTGCTAGAGTTTGTACGTATGGTTGAAAGTGTTGTATGGACCTATGAATCACTTGAAAGGTAAAGATCCTATGACTATTGTGTAAATTGTGGTATTGTTGAAAGGTTACTCCCCTTACCCTTACACATGTTCATGTATGACTTGTCTAGGATGATGATGATGATGATGATGTTGTGTTGATTGAAAGGCTAATTCTTATCAAAACACTATGAACAATACTGTGAAAGGTTTACTCACATGTTAATGATGATTCTAAGGTTGAAAGTTAGTTCTCACCAAACGAATCTATGAGCTATTCTATGAGTTGTATTGAATGAAGCGTAGAGCACTCCTTCACATGTGTTAATACAATTCAAGACTAATTATGTATAATTTGGGAAATAATGCTTAGTACCGAGTGGATATGGAAAGTGAGTTAAAGGCCCTTCCGTCAATGCAATAGGTTAGGTCATCTAAAGTAAACTCATGAGATGGAAGGTCCTCCGCCAATGCAATAGGTCGGGTTTCTAGAAGCAATCTCCCTATCCCATAACTATGTCGCCACATAGGACTTAGCTAGTAGATCCACCTAAAAGCTAACACGTTTAGTTCTACCTTAGGCAAGTTGAACACCTTCTTTCGGTGTGGGGTTACACGACACCGGATTCTATGTAGCTCACATGGTCTATGTCGATTATGGCTATTCTTCCCTTTATGATAAGATAATATGAATGAGACATGAACTACACTATGACTTCTTGGTGAGTTTTACTTAGTAGGAGTGGGAGTATGGAACTTCACTTTTACATTGCACAAGTGATGAGTCCACAAATTGGACTCATTTTGAGATTTATTTTGATAGAAATAGTGTCCTCAAATGCTTATTTTGTCTCAATATCTGATAAAAACTCTTGAGTTTCAGGTATTTGAAGTTTTAGTGGAAGCATGGACACTTAGGCGCAAAAAGGAACAAAAAGGCTGAAAAGAACGAAGAAGCTGAAGCCTGCACATCGCCAAGCACGCTCGGCGATTCACCAAAGGGACGCATTCCGCCCTTTGTTTCAATACGCGAAGCCCTGAAGGAGCAGGATCAAAAAGGCGATGAAAGGAGCAGTCGGCGTTTCGCTGAATAATTACGCAAAGCAGTACTATCTTGCCCAATGACACAGAACACGACGATGCTGAAGGCTAGTGCAAGACGGCGACAAACTACACCAAAGGGCGAATCCTCGAGTTAATCGGTGATTCCGACTAACTTCGCCGAAAGATCAGCCAACACTATTTTCTGAAGTCTATAAATACTAAGCTTGTTATTAATTTTTAAAGAGTTGAACATTTATTTTAATTTTCACAATAGAATATTACTTTTTGGGATATTTTCTCTCAAGTTTGGAGAGGGTTTTTGGGAGACTTGAAGAAAGAAGGATTTCATCTTCCCCAAGTTGGAAGTGGGTCTTCTCCATTCTTGTTCCTTTGATTAAATCAAGGTTTAATTCCTTATACCCATTTGATTTTAGTATCATTTTAGGTGTATTTTGTTATTTCTTGATGTGTGGCTAAAAACCGCATTATTGAGGTGTGATTTAGCAAATATGTGTTGATATTAGTGTTAGGTCTTGCTTGCTGATAGGTTAGATGTATTTTAATGGTGATTTCACCTAGTGGTTGTGGTTTAATCTAATGGTTTCTAGTTGCAAATACAAAATCACCCATGTATTTTCGGCTTGCCCGAGAGGGAGGTCGCGAAACCTAGACCGCTAGACTGATGGCCTAAAGAGTGGGTCGACATGAGGCTCAGCCTGAGAGGGTGAGCCCTAGTCCCATATCCTAACACTCAGCTCGAGAGAGTGAGTGGGGTAAGGTGTAGGCTAGCCTTCATGCGGCAAATGGGTGTCCGAGAGGAACACATTTGAAACGGGGTAAGTTTCCTGAGAGGGAACTTATTTCCATCTAATGCTTAGCCTTGTCATTATTATCTTGCAAATTTCCTATCGAAAGCATGTACCCAAGGATTTATCTCAACTTGTATTGCGGTCACACCCCAAGAACTTGTCCCCATTCTTGATTTTCTTGTTATTTTTGTTTTTTTTTACTACTTGTGACAAAACCCCCATTTGATATTTGACACCTTTGTGTCACCTCTTTTAAATTAAAATGTTTTTAATCGTTAATGTCTTCAGCTACGACTAATTTAAACTTAATTTTATTTTTCTACTAATTCTCAAAACCACTCCCTTGGGACATGACCCTAACCCTTGGTTGGGTTACTATATTATCGACGATCATAGACACTCGTACTGTAGGTTAGTGTCGTTGGTCACAATAAGCATCAAAATGGCGCCGCTGCCGGGGAGTGGTGTTGTTTGAGAATTTTTAGTTTAATAGAGTTTCTGTTCTTATTAGTTGTAGTTTACTAATTTAATTTTCAGTTTTGTTTTGAGAATTTGTGTGCCACAGCAGGCCATATTAGTGTGAACGAGGATAATAGTTGCCAACCGGGTCACTCAACAGGTGGTGTTTTTCATCAAGACGATCAATGATGCTAATGGTGTTAATCACCTGGCCGACGTGGGCGAGATGGGTGAAATCTCATGCCACAAGCTGACGAAAATGTAATGTTTGAAGTCACCAACGCGACACTCCAACTCATACATTCAAGAGGTTTATTTAGAGAGTTAAAGCATGAAGATCCGCACAAATATGTACGAAGCTTTGTGGAAGTGTGCACCTCTTTATCACTCAAGACCCTATCTCAAGAATCCATACGGTGTCGCTTATTTCCATTATCATTAACTGGGGGAGCCACTAAATGGTTGGTTGAGCACCCAAACAACTCCATCAAATCATGGGAGGAGCTGGTTATGGAATTTCACGAAAGGTTCTTTCCTCCATCAAGAATGATGAAACTGAGAGACGATATTTAGAATTCCAAGCAACAGGAGGGTGAACCAATTCACGAGTCATGGACAAGGTTCAAGAGATCTTTGTGTAAGTGCTCAACATGGGCTGCAGATGAAAGGGACACGTGGAGTATTTCGAGTTGAGGAAGGTTCTTCTTCCGGTTACTCAAGATTGGGGAAGAATCAAAGTTGGAACTCCAGAAGATACGAGAAGGGTTTCCACCGACGCTATCAACTGCGGGGCGGGAATCAAGGTTGGAACTATTATAGGGGTGAAGAACCAAGGAAATATTGGCAAGATTTGGCTGAGCAGGATGATCAGGAGGAGGACTATGCTCACTTGAGTGAAAGCCCGAAGTCTAAAGGGAGTGCAAGTAGTCCTCAGATAAATGATTTGCTATCGCGCATACTCAATAAAGTTGATGGGTCTGATGATTTGCTAAAAGGAATGAAAGATGACTTTTCATTATTGAACAGTAAAGTAAATTCCCATGCTGATGCCATCAAAATGCTGGAAGGTAAGTTGAGTCTATTATCATCTCAATTAACATCCAAAACACCAATGGACTATATTGAAAGAGAGCTGGTTGTAGTTACCCGTAGTGGTAAGGTGGCAATAGGGGATATGATGGAAGATGAGGATCCTCAAAAACATGAAGAGAGCCAAGGTGTGAAGGAACGAGATTTACCTATTCGACAAAGCCTTACTAAAGAACCACATAAGTAAGCAGAGAAACAAGTTCAAGTTCCAAAAGTCATGCACCATTTACCCAAGATACCTCCACCATTTCCCCAACATTTGGAAAAGAAGAATTAAGATGAGAAGTTCAAAAAAAATTTATCAGTATTTAAGAGCTTATCAATTAGCATTCCTCTGGTAGAAGCATTGTTGGAAATGTCGAGATACTCCAAATTCATGAAAGAACTTGTTACAAAGAAGAGGAGCTTGGACTATGAAACGATTGAGGTGCCCCATAGTTGCAGTGCAATTATGACAAATGATTCAATCAGTAAGAGAGAAGATCCTGGGGCATTCACAATCCCTTGCATAATTGGCATGCTCCAATTCGCTAAAGCCTTGTGCGATTTAGGAGCAAGCATCAACTTGATGCACTATACCATATACAAACAACTTGGTTTGGGTAAATCAAAGGCAACCACAATGAAACTCATTATGGATGATCGATCAGTCAAGTATCCAGTGGGGATAGTCTATGACATCTTGGTAAAAGTGGATCGGTTCATCTTTTCGGCTGCTTTTGTGATTCTAGATTGTGAAATCGATGCTGAAATCCCCATTATTTTGGGAAGGCCATTCTTAGCTACCGGGAGAGCATTGGTGGATGTTGAAAGCGGGAAATTGAAATTCTGTGTGAACGATGATAAGGTGACCTTCAATATCTTTAAATCCTTGAAGCAACCAAGTAATATCCACGTGGTGTCTACTAAGGATGTGATAAATGAGGCAGTGGCAAGTGTGAGTCATTTAATGCGAAAGAATGAACTTGAATCTGTACTTTCAAATTATGATGAATTGGAAGTTCAGGGCTACGAGGAAGTTGTAGCTGCTTTATCAGGATTAGGAGCATATTCAAGGATTCCAATCAAGTTGGATATCGACCTGAAAACAGAGAAAGTCCCCCTGCAAAGCCATCGATAGAAGAACCACCAAATCTAGAGTTAAAATCCCTACCCTCTCATCTCAAATATGCCTTCTTAGGAGCCAATAATACTTTGCCGGTAATTATCGCTGCCAATCTGCTTGAAAAGCAGGTGAAATTACTCATTGAAGTACTGCAAAAGCATATAAAAGCTATTGGATGGACAATAGCCAATATAGTAGGATTTCTCCTGGCATCTATACTCACAAGATTCGGCTCTATAGTGAATGTAAACCTAGTGTGGAACATCAATGATGATTGAACTTTCCAATGCAAGAGGTGGTAAAAAAGGAGATCATCAAGTGGCTAGATGCGGAGTGATCTACCCTATTGCCGATAGTAAGTGGGTAAGTCCGGTGCAATGTGTACCCAAAAAAGGGGGTATAACTGTAGTCCCAAATACAAAAGGAGAACTTGTGCCAACAAGACCAGTGACTGGGTGGAGAGTATGCATGGACTACCGAAAGCTTAACACGTGGATTGAGAAAGATCATTTTCCAATGCCTTTTATGGATCAGATGCTTGATCAGTTATCATAAAGAGGGTGCTTTTGTTTTCTGTATGTGTACTCCGATTACAATCGAATCTCTATTGCACCAAAAGATCAAGAGAAAACCACTTTTACTTGCCCTTATGGAACATTCACATTCAAAAGGATGCCATTCAGGCTATGTAATGCCCCATCAATATTTTAGCGTTGCATTCTATCTATTTTTGTAGATACGGTCGAAGACTCTATGGAGGTGTTCATGGACGACTTATCAGTCGTAGGGGATGCATTCGAAGAGTGCTTGACTCACTTAAGACAGGTACTCCAAAGATGTGTGGAAATGAATCTGGTTTTGAATTGGAAAAAATGTCACTTTATGGGAAAAGAAGGTATTGTTCTTGGGCATAAGGTATCACAAAAGGGGCTGGAAGTTGACAAGGCAAAAATTGAGGTCATTGAGAAATTAGCCCCGCCGATTTCAGTAAAGGTTGTTTGCAACTTCTTGGGACATGCAGGATTTTACATCAGGTTAATTAAAGACTTCTCAAAGATTACACTCTAGAGAAGGAAGTCAAATACCACTTTAATGATGCTTGCGTAGCTGCATTTTAGTGTTTGACAGAGAAACTTATATCCACTCCGATTATCATCAGCCCTAATTGGTTTGAATCTTTTGAGCTAATGTGTGATGCTAGCGGTATGGAACTGGGGGTTGTGTTGGGGTGACAGCGCAACAAATTGTTTCACCCAATCTACTACACAAGCAAGACTCTAAATAGTGCCCAGCAAAATTATACAGCCACCGAACAAGAGTTGCTTGCAGTAGTCTATGCATTTGAAAAGTCCAGGGCATACTTGTTGGGCACCAAAGTAATCATACACACTGATCATGCTGAACTCCAGTACTTGATGGCAAAGAAAGATGCAAAACCACGATTGATTAGGTGGGTACTACTATTACAAGAATTTGATATCTAGGTAAAAGATCGAAAAGGATGCGAAAATCAAGTGGCTGATCATTTATCAAGGCTGGAAGCTAGGGCAAATGTTGAGCATGAGGTTGACATAGACGATGCTTTCCCTGATGAACGGGTGTTTACAATATCCCTCAAGCATACACCATGGTATGCAGATTTTGCAGAGTACATTGTGTGTGGGTTGATGCTAGATTAGTTGACCTTTTACCAACAGAAAAGGTTCTTGTTCGATGTTAAAAAGTACTTTTGGGACAAACCATACTTGTTCTGAGAGTGTGTTGATCATGTCATTAGAAGGTGTGTTCCGGAAGAAGAAGAGGTAGAAATTTTCCATGCTTGCCATACATCTCCAGTAAGAGGTCACCATGGTGGTGTTCGCACCGCCGCTAAAGTTCTCCAGAGTGGATACTACTGGCCATCACTCTGCAAGGATGCACATGAGTTTGCAAAGAAATTCTCTAAATGTCAGCAGCAAGGCGGAGTGTCTAGATGACACGAATTACCTCTCACTCCTATTTTAGAGGTCGAGCTATTCGATGTATGGGGGATCAATTTCATGGGCCCATTTGTGAGCTTGTTAGAAAATAAATATATCTTAGTGGCTGTAGATTATGTTTCCAAATGGGTGGAACCGATCGCACTTCCAAATAACGAAGGAAAAAGCATTGTCCAACTTCTGAAACTCTACATATTCGGAAGATTTGGCACTCCGAAAGAAATCATTAGCGATGGGAGATCACACTTTTGCAATAAGTGGTTCTCAATGCAATGAGTAAATATGGGGTGAAACATAAAGTGGCAACCCCATATCATCCCTAAACAAGTGGCCAAGTCGAAGTATCGAATCGGGAAATCAAAAGCATCTTGGAAAAGATAGTAAATGTCAATAGAACTAACTGGTTTAGGAAACTCAATGATGCACTATGGGCATATCGGCCTGCTTGTAAAACACCTATCGGTAAGTCTGCATATCAATTGCTTTATGGTAAGGCTTGTCATTTGCCCATCGAGTTAGAACATAAAGCACTGTGGGCATTGAAAGCTTTAAATTTGGACTGGTCAAAAACTTCAAGGGAGAGAATAGAGCAGCTGAACGAACTAGATGAATTTAGACTCAGATCATTTGAAAGTTCAGCCATTTATAGAAAGAAGATGAAGAAATAGCACGATGCTCGAATAGTCAAGCGGGACTTCAAGGTAGGAGATTGGGTTTTTCTATACAACTCGTGACTTAGACTCTTCTCCATAAAGCTCAAATCCAAATGGTCTGGACCGTTTAGAGTAACGCGAGTGTTCATCAATGGTGCCATAGAAGTTAAAGATCAGGAAGTGTAACACCCCGAAAATTCTATGACTTAAGTTAGAGCCTCACCTTACTAATAATGACTTAAAAAGAATTAAAATGATGTTTCTAAACCATAAGTAATTCAATTGACTTGGTTTGGAAGAGTAGAAGTCTAAACGTCAAGAAACGACTACGACGTCCGGAAACTAGAGAAGAATGTGTTCTAGTGTGTCCTTAGGTTTTGGACAGGTTTGGGAGTGTCGTATGATGGTATATTCTGGTGAAAAGGGTTTAGAATAGGTAAATATATGTTCCAAACGTCAAAATGTTCGAATACGACTCGTCGGGACCACACTAAGGGGCCCCGAGGAGGACCCCCACCTTGGCAAAGCAAGCTGCCAAGGCAGCTTGCAAGTTGTGCATAAAGGGAATGAGGGTGCGTCGCGCACTTGCTCCCCCAAGGAGAAAAATTTCAGTTCACAATGCGGTCGTGTCGCGGACTCTACTGTCTCAAAATTTAATTCCAAATATCATCAGGGAATAGCTCCGCAACGCGGACTTGTTCCCCGATGAAAATACAGAAATTCAGAAATCTATTTTTACTTCATTAAAGAGTCCATTTAAGTGAGGGGTGTTTAGGGTACTTTAGGGGACGTGTATATAATGATTTTTAAGTCAATTTACCTCACTTTTATCACTCAAACATAAAACCCCAAAGATCTAAACCTAAAGTTCCTCCTTCTCTCTACTCTCTCTCTCTTCTCAAGAAATCCATTGAAGAAGATTGGAACTTTAAGAAGAAGAACAACTCTCCAAGGTTTCAACTCCGATTTTCATGGTTAATTCGTCAATAAGGTACGGTTTCTTTTCACTCTTGGGATTCCTTTGCCCAAGAGGTCCCTTCATGATGAATTTCAAAATCTCCAATTTCTAGGTTTCAATCCAAAAACGTGGGTCTTCTTTCTAAAGTAAAATTGATGTTATAAAATGACATTGATTGATGTTATATGAACAATTATGGATGAATTTATGTTGTATTGGTGGTTTCTTGAAGAATTCCCCATGAGACCCATGTTTCTCCTTCTTTTCCTAATTCTAACCCTAGTTTGTGTTGGATATTAATTGAAGGCTATGAATTGAATGTGATGTTATGTAATTCATGTTTGTGTGATGATTCTACCCTAGGTTATGTATAATTTCTATGAAATTAGGGTTGAGTCTTTGAATGAAATCTTGAAGGCAATGAAGGGACTATATCAATTGCTTATATTGATGTTGATTGTGTTATTACTTCATGAATTACCTTGTATTATGTATTGGTTATGAATTTCTTGGTAATTGAAGTATGGATGTCCCACGAAGGGAAAGAAGGTATGAAGGTTGGTTCTTCTTTGAACTCAAGTATGAAAGGTGAATTACTTAGATTGTAATGATGCTATACCTAATGTATTATTGTGGTGTTGATGACCTAGTTTCCTCATCCTTAACCCTCTAAACTTGAATTAGCTATGAAGTATGTATGCATATTATGGTATGGTTGCTATATGATTGAAAGGTAGTTCTCATGATTGTAGTGTAATGTAAAGTGAAAGGTTTACTCACTTACTAAGTGTCTCTAAAGTGAAAGGATTGTTACTCACTTATGAACACGTATGAGCTATTATGGTAAGATGTCTACATAAGGGTCTATTAAAGGTTAATGTGAACTTATGTGATGACTAAAGATAATTACAAAAGGGAATAATATGCATAGCACTGAAAGGGCATGTAAATGAAATAGGGGTTTCACGTTTAGTATGTCCGGCTCCCCACAAGGGTTTCCTCACGTTTAGCAAGTCTGGATTACCTAAGGTATGTGTTGTCTCATGAGATGGAAACACCCACATTTAGTAAGTTAGGGTTTCTAGAAGCAATCTCCTTGACCATTAACTATGTGCTCACATAGGACTCTAGCTTAGTGGATCCACCTAGATAGCTATGTACGAATGGTTATACCTTAGGCAAGTGTTAACCCTCTCTTTCCGGTGTGGGAGTAGAACACCGGATTTCATGTAGCTATCATGGTCTATGTCAGTTATTGCAATATTTCCCTAATGTAAAAGTAAATGAAGGTATGAAAGGTGTGAACTCTTAATAGGGCTTTCTTAAGGTTTTCTACATAGTGTAAGGGAGGGTATGAGACTTCTCTTGCACATTGCACTTGTGGGATCCTAAGATATGGTTGTAGTAGTGTTCTCTTATGATTAGGATTATCATGACTTATGTATGTTTAAGCTATGTTATATATGATCACTATGAATATGGTAAGTTATGAGGAAATATGATCTTATGAATGTATGGATGAAGTAGGTTGCTTAATGTGATACTTGGCTTTGAATAGGGTTATGGGGTTGTATTCTTTGCATTGCACTAGTATTGCTTGGGCTGTCTACATGTTGGGATGATATTATGTTTGTTTGGACTATGATATTTAATTTGTGTGCATATTGGATTTACTTGGAAAAAAGCATGTTTTGAATAAAATGTCCTTTTATGCATGTTTCAATGGTTTTTATGCATAATAGCCATACTTAGTACGTGTGTTGTACTAACCCATATTTTCTCCCTTTTCCCAATCATTTAGGTTTGGGCCGTTGAGGATTCAAGCTTACTTCTCAAGACACTTGGAGTTGCTTCCCCAAGTTGGTGAGTCCTCGAGTCTGAGGACAAGACCCCATGATGTAGCTTCTATAGTTAGTTCTTTGCTTATGTTGAAAGACATTGTTGTACTTCCTATTTGCAAGACTTCTTATTGATGTAAGGGTTGAGTCCCATTTTCGATACTTCTATGTCTAGATGGTGCATTGTGACGAAGTAAGATTCTATTTTCATATATGAAGTGAAGTTGAACTTCCAAAGTAAAAGTATTAAATTTTCCGTGATTTTATTCTATGATAGACGTTATGACGAATGTTAGGGCTTGTGTAAGACCTCTTCGAGGTCAAATACGCCGGTAACGACTAGGGGCTGCTCTCGGGTCATTACAAACTTGGTATCAGAGCATAAGGTTGAGAATAATGTAGGATTCATGTCACAAGATACCACGTCGAGTAGAGTCTTGTTCATGGGTGTGAAGCGCGCCACACTTATGAATGAGAGGCTACGAGATGCTTAGGAACTTTCACACTTTTGTTATTCCATAGTCGTGCCTAAGAGTCTTAACTCGATTTAGTCCTTTTCTTCTAATCCTTCTCTTGTGCTTATAGGCAATGAATACAAGAAGGAATAACGCAAGAAGGGCCGGTGAGGAGAATGTGAATGAGGCGGTTCCCCCTCAAGCTCCTAAAAAACCCTCAATTTGCTATTGAAGAAGGGGCTATGTCTAATGATGAGATATGGTCGGCTATTCATCATTTGACTCAAGTGTTGGCCACACAAGTTGCAAGGGATGCTAGGGTGCAAGTGAACACCAATGCTAGCACTACCACTTCTAGGATAAGGGATTTCACAAGGATGAATCCCCCTACTTTCTTTGTCTCCAAAGTGGAAGAAGATCCACAAGGGTTCATTGATGAAGTGTTTAAGGTTCTAGAGGCTATGGGTGTGTCTTCTCAAGAAAAGGCGGAGTTAGCCGCCTATCAACTCAAAGATGTGGCACAAGTGTGGTATGAACAATGGAAGGAAGGGAGACCTATTAGAGAGGGTCCGATAAGTTGGGCTACATTCAAGATGGCTTTTCTTGATTGGTTTTTCCCCTTGGAACTAAGGGAGAGGAAAATGCAAGAATTCATCAACCTCCGTCAAGGGGGTATGAGTGTGAAGGAGTATGGCCTCAAGTTCACTCAATTGTCCAAGCATGCTCCTGCTTTGGTGTCGGACTCTAGAGCTACAATGAACAAATTTGTCATGGGTGTATCCGATCTTGTGGTGAATGAATGTAGGTCGGCTATGCTAATCCCAAGCATCGACATTTCTCGCCTTATGGTTCATGCCGAGCAAATTGAGGAGCAAAAGCTTAAGCGAGTTGGTAGAGAATTGAAGAGGTCAAGGGCCGATGATGGAAATTCTTCTAAGGTTAGATTTGAAATCCAAGATAATTCAAAGTTCAGAAAGAGGTTTTCCAACCAAGGTCCTCCTAACACTCCAAGGGTCAACAAAGGTAAAGTATCTACCCCCAAGCCTCAAGAAGCAAGAGGTGGTGGTCTTTATGTTGAGAAGCCTATTTGTACAAAGTGTGGTCGAAAACATGAAGGCAAGTGCCTAGTTGGCATGGGTAATTGCTATGGTTGTGGTAAAAGTGGCCACATGAGGAGGGACTGCCCTATGCTAAAGGTTCAAGAAAGGGAAAATACTCAAGCACAAGCAAGTGGCCTAAATCCCGATGTTCCTAAGAAGAATCGCTTCTATGCTCTCCAATCCCGAGGTGATCAAGAGAGCTATTCGGATATTGTGACCGGTATGTTGCAAGTAATTTCAATAAATTTTTATGCATTGTTGGATCCCAGTGCCAATTTGTCTTTTGTAACCCCCTTAGTGGTTATAAAGTTTGATATGCTTCCCGATGCCTTAGATAAACCCTTTTTGGTTTCTACCCTGGTGGGTGATGCCATAGTTTCTAAAAGAGTCTATAAGGGTTGTCCCATATCTTTGCCCAATAGAGTCAATTTGGTTGATTTGGTGGAACTTGATATGTTAGACTTTGATATTATATTGGGGATGGATTGGCTTCATGCTTGTTTTGCGTCCATAGATTGTAGGACCCGAATTGTGAAGTTTCAATTTCCTAATGAACCCATTTTAGAATGGAAGGGAGGAAATTCCGTTCCTAGGGGAAGGATCATTTCATGTCTAAAACCTTGTAACTTGATTTCTAAGGGTTATCTCTATCATATTGTGAGGGTCAAGGATCTTGAGTCCGAGATTCCTCCTTTGGAGTCGGTCCCCGTAGTGAAGGATTTTCCAGAAGTCTTTCCCGATGACTTACACAAGATTTCTCCCGAACAGGAAATAGATTTCGGCATAGATTTATTGCCGAATACACAACCCATTTCAATCCCTCCTTACCGAATGGCCCTGGCGTAGTTGAAAGAATTTAAAGGTCAACTAAAATATTTGTTGGATAAGGGTTTCATCCAACCTAGTATATCTCCTTGAGGTGCACCGGTGTTATTTGTGAAGAAAAAGGATGAATCTCTTTGTATATGTATTGATTATCGACAACTAAATAAGGTGACCCTTAAGAACAAGTATCCACTCCCTAGGATTGATGACTTATTTGATCAGCTTCAAGGAGCGAGTTACTTTTCAAAAATTGATTTGAGGTCGGGTTATCACCAATTTAGGGTGAGAGGTGTTGATGTTCCAAAAACAGCCTTCCGAACAAGATATGGTCATTTTGAGTTCTTAGTGATGTCCTTTAGTCTTACAAATGCCCCGACGGCTTTCATGGACCTTATGAATCGTGTGTTTAGAAATTTTCTAGAATCATTTGTTATTGTCTTTATTGATAACATCTTGATATACTCTAAAAGTGAGGATGATCACATGAATCATTTGCGGATAGTATTGCAAGCCCTAGAATATCACCAACTCTATGCTTAGTTTAGCAAGTGCGAGTTTTGGCTAAGATCAATTGCTTTCCATGGTCACATTGTTTCTAGTGAGGGTATAGAAGTTAATCCAAAGAAAATCGATGCGGTAAAAAGTTGGCCTAGACCTTTGAATCCTTCCGACATCCGAAGCTTTTTGGGTTTGGCCGGTTACTATCGGAGGTTTGTTGAGGGATTTTCATCTATTTCATCTCCATTAATGGCCTTAACTCGAAAGAAGTCTAAGTTCGAATGGTCGAAATCTTGTGAAAAGAGCTTCTAATTGTTGAAAGATAAGCTCACCTCCGCTCCGGTTTACAACTTACCAGAGGGTACCAAAGGGTTTGTGGTATATCGTGACGCTTCCCGAGTGGGTTTGGGTTGTGTCCTCATGCAGCATGGTAAGGTTATAGCTTATGCCTCGAGACAACTCAAGGTGCATGAGAAGAATTATCCAACTCATGACCTTGAGCTAGCAGTCGTAGTCTTTGCTTTAAGGATTTGGAGACACTATCTCTATGGGGTACATGTGGATGTGTTTACCGACCACAAGAGTCTTCAATATGCTTTTAGACAAAAAGAATTGAATCTCCGACAAAGGAGGTTGTTGGAACTCTTAAAAGATTCTGATATGAGTGTCCTTTTGTCACGACCCAAGCCTAGGGCCTAGACGTGACATGGCGAATGAGGAACCCGAAGGAACCCAAACAAGCCTCTCAAACTTGTCATCACACTTCATCGGTCGCGGAAGTACAATCAACATTAATTAGAGGGAAATAGGGACTAAGGGCAAAACCATTTCAAAATGACATCATAGAACAAGAGTCAAGCTCATTTACAAAATACTTGTCCAACGCACACCTCTACATACATAAATAGGATGGGGGCCATAACATACTACCGGCTCCCCTCATAGTCAGAATACAATTGCAAGCTAAAGTCACAAAACATAGGAGTAGGAAACATAACATAGCCCTCGAATCATTGAGGACTCACCAACAACCTCGGATAAGCACCGTACTAGCCACGTGAATGGAGAGAAGGATCAAGAATAGCTCCGGTCCCTACATGGTGACATCACGTAGGCAAAATATGCGTTAGTACTTGGAATGTACTAAGTATGCGGGGTGCAACACAACAATAGACAAGGACACAATCGAAATACAAGAAATAGTTTCATAGGCATTATGAATAACAATATGAGGATGCATGATCAAAGTGAAGTCAAAACATGTTTAAGTAAATCTATACTAATAGTAGATATCATATGTGTATGCATGATCCAACCAATCTATAACCCCAACTTAGGATGGGGGATGCCGTTCACACCCGGACACCCTGGTGGCAAGGTATAAACCCCTCACATGGTTGATGTTGGTCACACCCCAAGCATCCTAGGTGGTGAGATATAAACCTCTCACATGGTTGATGTTGGTCACACCCCAAGCATCCTAGGTGGTGAGATATAAACCTCTCACATGGTTGATGTTGGTCACACCCCAAGCATCCTAGGTGGTGAGATATAAACCTCTCACATGGTTGTTGTTGGTCACACCCCAAGCATCCTAGGTGGTGAGATATAAACCTCTCACATGGTTGTCCGGTTCTTTTCCCCCGGACCGGGCATGGTCATGCAACACTTTATATAGGAAATTCCCATTAGGCTCTAATGCAATCTCACGTATGGAATGAACATATACACAAGCTTAGTTTGTCATCAACACATCTCTGGATTGCCATACATCTCATAACTCAAGCTTTAAAGCATCGATTCATCAATTCTCCATAGTTGGACATTTTGTCAAACACCTTGAAGGCATGTAATGGAATCAAAGAGCATGGAAAATAGGGTAGTAATTATGCAGCCAAACCAGTGAACAACCTACAACAACACCTTTTAACACCCACAATACCACATGAAAATCTCCACATCCATTCCAAATTTAGATTCAAGTTCTAGAGTCACAACATGCTCAAAACAATCACTTTTCATGTTTAAAATTCAATGTGCAGGAAATTATTACAAAGAACAAGACTAATTTATGAATCTTAACTTAAACCATGAATTAGTGAGTAGAATAGAGTCTAGGCACTATGGGTGGAAGGACCCATGAGTTCAACACCACATACCTTGAGTTCTTATGAAGGTCTTGAGAGTGTCTTCAATGGAAGCTTGGAACTTGGAGCAAGAGTCTCTTCAATCTTGAGGAAGGTTTTGGATTAGGGTTCTTGAGAGAACTTGAGAGAAAATGTGTCTAAGTATGGGAGAGGTGTTTTGGGAAATGTTTTAGAGATGGGAATTGAACTAATGGTATATAGGAAATAACATATGCCCTTTGGAAAAATGGTCCAACACTTAGAAAAAAAAATGAGGCGGGTGAACAGTAAAAACGCTCACTGGAAATTGCATTTCCTGCCGGACAGATTTTACGAAAATGGGCATAACTTCTTCGTCCGAACTCCGAATGAGGTGAAACGAAGTGCGTTAGGTAGCTAACTCAAAGGGCTTTCCATGGATATGTTATGGGCCACCCAATTATTTGTGTGCTAGGAGATATGACCCTCCAAAGTAGACCCTCGAAAAAGGCTTCACTTGGAAATTTCGGATTTTGATACGGTTGCTCTAAAATTTGGGTTAGACCCATTTCCCACTCAATTTGACCCCCTAAACAAGAATATGAAGTCGGATTTTCGAAAAACGAAACGGATTTTTTTTTGATATAGCTAAACAAGTTTCCGGTAACTTCCGAAGCACATTTTTAAGAACTTTTTGGGTCATTTCAATATCTCCCCCTTGGGAACATTCGTCCCCGAATGTGGAAGAGACGTACAAGGCAAGACTTAGTAAGAACATATCAGCCCCAACATGAATGCAAAAATTTTATTTAAACATCACTTCAAGATTTCAAAACTTAGTGTAAAGCATCCATAACTCATCAATTTAAACATATATGCACATTAATGATTCAGGGGCTGAAATGTAAGACTCAATGGAGTACAAAGGACTTGATTTAATACCTTAGGCTTGAGTGGAGTTGAATAGATAAGGATAACGTCTTTGCATGTCCGCTTCGGCCTCCCAAGTAGCACTCTCCACTTGTTGATTTCTCCAAAGCACCTTAACGGACGCCACTTCTTTGTTCCTCAACCTTTTAACTTGTCTATCTAAGATCTGAACCGGGACTTCTTCATACGTCAAATTATCTTCTACAACACCCACAACCTCAAGAGGTACAATAGCGTTAGGATCACCAACACATTTCCTCAACATCGATACATGGAATACCGGATGAACTAATTCCATCTCCTTGGGCAACCCCAACTCATAGGCTACTTTACCAACCCTTCTTATTATCTCATAAGGACCGACATACCTAGGACTTAATTTCCCCTTCTTACCAAAACGAACCACACCTTTCATTGGAGAAACTTTCAAATAAACCCAATCACCCACTTTGAATTCAAGATCCCGTCTCCTCACATCGGCATAAGACTTTTGACGACTTTGGGCTGTTTTCAACCTCTCCCTAATCATCCTTACCTTCTCAAGAGCATCCATGACCAGATCCGGACCCAACAAGGCCACCTCTCCAACTTCAAACCACCCAACCGGTGACCTACACCGTCTACCATAAAGTGCCTCAAAAGGAGCCATACCGATACTAGAATGATAACTATTGTTGTATGCAAATTCAATCAAAGGAAGATGATCATCCCAACTACCTTTCAACTCCAATACACAAGCTCTAAGCATATCCTCCAAGGTTTGAATTGTTCTTTCGGCTTGGCCATCCGTTTGAGGGTGGAAGGCCGTGCTAAGCTTTACCTTTGTACCAAGACCCCTTTGGAATGACTTCCAAAAGTGAGAAGTGAATTGGGCACCACGATCCGAGATGATAGACAAAGGAATCCCATGCAACCTTACCAATTCATGAATGTACAACTTGGCATACTCTTCAGCCCCGTAAGTAGTTTTAACCGGTAGGAAATGAGCCGACTTTGTCATCCGATCAACCACCACCCAAACCGAATCAAAGCCTCTTCTAGCCTTGGGTAAGCCCACTACAAAATCCATGTTGATTTCTTCCCACTTCCAAGTAGGTATCTCAATGTCTTGAGTTAGGCCACCCGGCCTTTGATGTTCGGCCTTGACTTGTTGACAACTATGGCAACCCGAAACAAATTTTGCAATGTCCTTCTTCATACCGCCCCACCAATACACATCCCTCAAGTCTCTATACATCTTTGTTGACCCCGGATGAATAGAATAAAAAGAATTATGAGCCTCATCAAGGATTCTTTCCCTCACACCATCCACACAAGGAACACATAATCTACCTTGGTACCTAAGGGCACCATCTCCCCCTTGGGAGAAAACCTCCACCTTACCACTACTCACCGAAGCCTTTAATTCTACCAAAGAAGGATCAAGATCTTGCTTGACTATCACCTCATCAACCAAGGAAGACCTTGAACCATCAACAACAACTACTCCTCCACTATCCACCCCTTCTAACCTAACTCCCAATTTGGCCAACCGATGGACCTCCTTAGCCAACTCTTTACTACCTTCCTCCACATGAGCCAAGCTACCCATGGACACTCTACTCAATGCATCCGCCACCACATTAGCTTTCCCCGGATGATAGTGAACACTCATATCATAATCCTTAAGGAATTCTAACCACCTCCTTTGTCTCAAGTTAAGATCTTTTTGCGTGAACACATATTGGAGATTCTTATGGTCGGTGAAGATATCAACATGCACCCCATACAAATAATGACGCCAAATCTTTAAAGCAAAAACCACGGCGGCCAATTCAAGATCATGGGTTGGGTAATTTTTTTCATGAACCTTAAGTTGCCTAGAAGCATAGGCTATAACCTTACCACTTTGCATCAACACACAACCCAAACCAATACGGGAAGCATCACAATAAACAACAAAACCTTCTAACCCATCCGGAAGTGACAAAATAGGAGCGGACACAAGCCTTTCTTTCAAAGTTTGGAAGCTTTCCTCACACTCATCCGACCACACAAATTTAGCCTTCTTTTGAGTCAACTTAGTCATAGGAGAAGCAAGAGAAGAAAACCCTTCCACAAATCTCCTATAATAACCCGCTAAACCCAAGAAACTCCTTATATCCGACGGGGTCAAAGGTCTAGGCCAATTCCTAATAACATCGGTCTTCTTAGGATCCACCTTAATACCATCCCCCGACACCACATGGCCTAGGAAAGCAACTTCCTTCAACCAAAACTCACACTTTTCATATTTAGCGTACAACTTCTCTTCCCTCAATCTTTGGAGTACAACCCTCAAGTGACCCTTGTGCTCTTCCTCACCCCGAGAATAGATCAAGATGTCATCTATAAACACCACCACAAAAGAATCAAGGTAGGGTTTGAAAACCCTATTCATCAAATCCATAAAGAGAGCCGGAGCATTAGTCAACCCGAAAGACATCACCACAAACTCATAGTGCCCATACCTAGTACGAAAGGCCGTCTTGAGAATATCACACTCCCTCACCTTCACTTGATGATACCCTGACCGAAGATCAATCTTAGAGAAGTGACTAGCCCCATGCAATTGGTCAAATAAATCGTCAATCCTTGGAAGAGGATACCTATTCTTGACGGTGACCCTATTAAGTTGTCGATAATCAATACACATTCTAAGAGACCCATCTTTCTTCTTCACAAACAAAACCGGAGCACCCCAGGGAGAATGACTAGGTCTAATAAACCCCTTCTCTAACAAATCTTTTAATTGCTCTTTCAACTCTTTCAACTCCGCCGGGGCCATACGGTAAGGGGGGATAGAAATAGGTTGAGTATCGGGAAGGAGGTCTATACCAAGATCTATCTCCCTTTCGGGAGGGACACCGGGAAGGTCTTCTGGGAAGACATCTAGAAACTCATTAACAACCGGAATAGACTCAATAGGAGGGACTTTAGACTCCACATCATTGACTCTCACAATATGGTACAAGCACCCTTTGGAAATCAACCTATGGGCTTTAATGCAAGAAATGAATTTCCCCTTCACCACAACATCCCGGCTCTCCCACTCAAGGACGGGTTCATTAGGAAATCGGAACTTGACTTTACGAGTCCTACAATCAATAGAAGCATAATATGCATGCAACCAATCCATCCCAAGAATAACATCAAAATCCACCATGTTCAACTCAACAAGATCACAAGGCAACAACTTATTTAATATGCAAACCGGACAATTTCTATACACTTTTCTAGCAACAATAGAGACACCAATGGGAGTGGATACTTCATATGACTCATGCAACAATTCCGACTCGACATGAAATTTTCTAGCAACTAAGGGGGTAACAAAGGAAAGGGTGGCACCCGGATCAATCAAAGTATAAACATCAAGATCAAAGATTTGCAACATACCGGTCACCACATCCGGAGTCTCATTAACACCTTGTCTACCATGCAAAGCATAAAATCGATTGTCCCTTGGGGCACCACTTTGAGAAGCACCTCTACCCAAAGGAGTAGTGTTAGCACTTCGGACCTTGTTGCGGATCTTGGGACATTCAAACCTCTTATGACCCACTTCTCCACATTCAAAGCAAGCACCCGAACCCTTCATGCAAGGACCACCATGCTTCCTCCCACACTTAGGGCATACATCCATAGAACCCACTTCACCTCCCCCTTGAGGTCTAGGAACATTGATAGCAAATCCCCGGTTGACATGAGGGTTTCCTCGGCCTTGATGAAATCTAGCACCCTTAGGGAACCTATTCTCCAATCGGGCCCTCTTGGCCTCGTGCCCCCTTCTCTTCCTCAATTTCTCCTCCTCCATTTGCTCGGCATAAGTCATCAACCGAGACAAATCCATATCTCCAATGAGCATAGCGGACCGACACTCCTCACTAACCAAGTCGGATACACCCATCACAAATTTGTTCATCCTCGACCTAGAGTCGGCCACCAAGTGAGGTGCATACTTGGAGAGTTGGACAAATTTGAGGGCATACTCCCTCACACTCATAGCTCCTTGCTTCAAGTTCATGAACTCCACCAACTTTGCCTCCCTAAGCTCAAGAGGGAAGAACCTATTAAGGAAAGCAAGTTTAAACTCCTCCCACAACACCACATAGCCATTACCTTTCTCACCCTTCCATTGATCAAACCAAATTTGAGCAACCCCCTTGAGTTGGTAGGCCGCCAATTCCGCCTTCTCACAAGCACCAACATCCATAATGGTCAAGATTTTGCATACCTCATCGATGAACTCTTGCGGGTCCTCATCCACCTTTGAACCATGGAAGACCGGAGGGTTCATCCTCATGAAATCTCTCACCCTTTCCCCCGGGGTGGTAGTTCGAGGAGCTTGGGCTCCTTGTTGCACTTGGTTAGCTACCACTTGTGCAAGCATGGTGAGTGCATCACGGAGCTCACCATTGGTGGGTGGCTCTTCCGGTGATCGGGCCCGTCTTCCCCTCATGTTTGGCATGATGATCTAGCAATCCAAAGAACAAGCGTTAGGGAGGAATCACCTTATCGCACTCTAAGCACGACATAGAACATGAAGAAGGGAAACCTTTCCTAAAACGTTTTGTAGCCTCCCATTCATAGTCGTGGCGCGCTTCACAACCATGATTAGGACTCTACTCAACGCGGTGTGTTGGACTCCGAGGATTTAACAACCTAGTGCTCTGATACCAAGCTTGTCACGACCCAAGCCTAGGGCCTAGACGTGACATGGCGAATGAGGAACCCGAAGGAACCCCAAACAAGCCTCTCAAACTTGTCATCACACTTCATCGGTCGCGGAAGTACAATCAACATTAATTAACGGGAAATAGGGACTAAGGGCAAACCATTTCAAAATGACATCATAGAACAAGAGTCAAGCTCATTTACAAAATACTTGTCCAACGCACACCTCTACATACATAGATAGGACGGGGGCCATGACATACTACCGGCTCCCCTCATAGTCAAAATACAATTGCAAGCTAAAGTCTCAAAACATAGGAGTAGGAAACATAACATAGCCCTCGAATCATTGAGGACTCACC
The DNA here is from genome assembly GCF_019186545.1 of Solanum stenotomum. Lineage (NCBI taxonomy): Eukaryota > Viridiplantae > Streptophyta > Magnoliopsida > Solanales > Solanaceae > Solanum > Solanum stenotomum. Next base: position 40,771,781 of record NC_064284.1, on the reverse strand, counting down.
AACAAACTCGGATAAGCACCGTACTAGCCACGTGAATGGAGAGAAGGATCAAGAGTAGCTCCGGTCCCTACATGGTGACATCATGTAGGCAAAATATGCGTTAGTACTTGGAATGTACTAAGTATGCGGGGTGCAACACAACAATAGACAAGGACACAATCGAAATACAAGAAATAGTTTCATAGGCATTATGAATAACAATATGAGGATGCATGATCAAAGTGAAGTCAAAACATGTTTAAGTAAATCTATACTAATAGTAGATATCATATGTGTATGCATGATCCAACCAATCTATAACCCCAACTTAGGATGGGGGATGCCGTTCACACCCGGACACCCTGGTGGCAAGGTATAAACCCCTCACATGGTTGATGTTGGTCACACCCCAAGCATCCTAGGTGGTGAGATATAAACCTCTCACATGGTTGATGTTGGTCACACCCCAAGCATCCTAGGTGGTGAGATATAAACCTCTCACATGGTTGATGTTGGTCACACCCCAAGCATCCTAGGTGGTGAGATATAAACCTCTCACATGGTTGTCCGGTTCTTTTCCCCCGGACCGGGCATGGTCATGCAACACTTTATATAGGAAATTCCCATTAGGCTCTAATGCAATCTCACGTATGGAATGAACATATACACAAGCTTAGTTTGTCATCAACACATCTCTGGATTGCCATACATCTCATAACTCAAGCTTTAAAGCATCGATTCATCAATTCTCCATAGTTGGACATTTTGTCAAACACCTTGAAGGCATGTAATGGAATCAAAGAGCATGGAAAATAGGGTAGTAATTATGCAGCCAAACCAGTGAACAACCTACAACAACACCTTTTAACACCCACAATACCACATGAAAATCTCCACATCCATTCCAAATTTAGATTCAAGTTCTAGAGTCACAACATGCTCAAAACAATCACTTTTCATGTTTAAAATTCAATGTGCAGGAAATTATTACAAAGAACAAGACTAATTTATGAATCTTAACTTAAACCATGAATTAGTGAGTAGAATAGAGTCTAGGCACTATGGGTGGAAGGACCCATGAGTTCAACACCACATACCTTGAGTTCTTATGAAGGTCTTGAGAGTGTCTTCAATGGAAGCTTGGAACTTGGAGCAAGAGTCTCTTCAATCTTGAGGAAGGTTTTGGATTAGGGTTCTTGAGAGAACTTGAGAGAAAATGTGTCTAAGTATGGGAGAGGTGTTTTGGGAAATGTTTTAGAGATGGGAATTGAACTAATGGTATATAGGAAATAACATATGCCCTTTGGAAAAATGGTCCAACACTTAGAAAAAAAAATGAGGCGGGTGAACAGTAAAAACGCTCACTGGAAATTGCATTTCCTGCCGGACAGATTTTACGAAAATGGGCATAACTTCTTCGTCCGAACTCCGAATGAGGTGAAACGAAGTGCGTTAGGTAGCTAACTCAAAGGGCTTTCCATGGATATGTTATGGGCCACCCAATTATTTGTGTGCTAGGAGATATGACCCTCCAAAGTAGACCCTCGAAAAAGGCTTCACTTGGAAATTTCGGATTTTGATACGGTTGCTCTAAAATTTGGGTTAGACCCATTTCCCACTCAATTTGACCCCCTAAACAAGAATATTAAGTCGGATATTCGAAAAATGAAATGGATTTTTTTTTGATATAGCTAAACATGTTTCCGATAACTTTCGAAGCACATTTTTAAGAACCTTTTGGATCATTTCACCTTTACCACCCTAGAAAAGCAAATGTGATTGTGGATGCTTTTAGTCGTATATATATGGGTAGTGTCTCACATGTGGAAGAAGAGAAAAGGGAGTTAGCCCGTGATGTACATAGGCTAGCAGGGTAGGGTGTCTTACTTGAAGATTCCCAAAAAGGAGGTGTCATGGTCCATGATAATTCCGAGTCATCGGTTGTTGTTGACGTGAGGTCTAAGCAACATCTTGACCCTATTTTGATGGAACTAAAAGAGTCGGTTCTAAACAAAGCAATAGAAACTTTCTCTCGAGGAGAAGATGGGGTGCTTAGGCACCAAGGAAGATTATGTGTGGTGGATGTGGATGGCCTAAGAGAGACAATCTTAGAGGAGGCCCATGGGTCCCGATACTCCATCCATCCGGGAGCCACCAAAATGTATCGCGGCTTACGTGAGATTTATTGGTGGAACGGAATGAAAAAAGATATAGCAAATTTTGTGGCTTGGTGCTCAAATTGCCAACAAGTCAAAGCCGAGCACCAAGGACCGGGAGGTCTAACTCAAGATATTGATACCCCCACTTGGAAGTGGGAAGAGATCAATATGGACTTCGTGGTAGGTTTGCCTCGAACCCGTAGGCAACATGATTCCATTTGGGTCGTTGTGGATAGATTGACTAAATTAGCCCATTTCCTTCCCGTCAAGGTTTCTTATTCGGTGGAAGATTATGCTAAGTTGTACATTAAGGAGATTGTGAAATTGCATGGCGCCCCATTGTCGATTATTTCGAATAGAGCTGCCTAATTTACTTCCCAATTTTGGAGGTCTTTCCAAAGTGGGCTTGGTTCTCAAGTGAAACTTAGTACTGCATGTCACCCTCAAACGGATAGTCAAGCAGAACACACCATCCAAACCCTAGAGGACATGTTGAGAGTGTGTGTCATTGACTTCAGAGGTAATTAGGATGACCACCTACCTTTAATAGAATTTTCCTACAACAATAGCTACCACTCGAGTATTGCTATGGCACCCTTTGAAGCACTTTATTGTAGAAGGTGTCGATCTCCGATTGGGTGGTTTGAAGTAGGTGAATTTGCTCTTCTTGGTCCCGAGGTAGTCTACGAGGCTACGAAAAAAGTTCAACTTATAAGGGATAGGTTGAAAATGGCTCATAGTGATAATAGAAAGAGAGATATTGAATTTGAAGTAAGTGATTGGGTCTACTTAAAAATATCACCCATGAAATGGGTGATATGAAATGGGTCATGAGGTTTGTTAAGAAGGGGAAACTTAGCCCCCGACATGTTGGGCCTTATGAGATCTTGAAGCCTGTCGTAAAGGTCGCTTATGAGTTGAAATTACCCATCGAATTGGCCCCGATTCACCCGGTGTTCCTATTTCAATGTTAAAGAAGTGTATAGGTGACCCAGTGTCTATTCTCCCTCTTGAAGGTTTAGGGGTGAATGAGAACCTTTCTTATGAAGAGGTTCCGGTCGAAATCTTAGATCGTCAAGTTAAGAAGTTGAGGAATAAAGAGGTTGCCTCCGTAAAAGTCCTATGGAGAAACTACCTAATCGAGGGTGCAACATGGGAGGCAGAGGCCGAGGCCGACATGAAGTCACGCTTCCCTCATCTTTTTCCTCCTACTCCTAGCCAAAGTTGAGGTTAGTAGTCTGTCTTAATCAGGTATAAATTGAAAATCATGTGTGTTGATGATTATGACATGATTTCCTTGTATGTGCCTTTTTTATGAAAATTCATGCTTAAAGTTGTATTTTGAGTTTTCATGAATTTTGTTTCTCATGATTGAAATTGCACCCGTAGATGTTGTGTGATGTTGTCTTCATGAGAGTTGTAATGAGCATGCTTGATGTTGTCTTGCTAAAGAAATGTCTTGTTGATTGCTTAATGTATATGTTAATGCTCATTGAATATGGAGAAGGTAGTTCTTCCTATACTTATGTGAAGTAAATAGTTTTGAGCATAGTGATGTTGTGGATTAAATTCCTATATGATATGATGATATGATGTTGTTGATGTGACTGGTTGTTGTGCTGCTAGTTTTAGTCTTTGTCTCCCTAGAAAGAAGTACAACTGATATTTGGGGACGAATGTTCCTAAGGGGGGATATTGTAACACCCCAGAAATTCTATGACTTAAGTTAGAGTCTCACCTTATGAATAATGACTTAAAAATAGTAAAAATGATGTTTAGAAACCTAAACTAATGTAATTGACTTGGTTTGGAAGAGTAAAATTCTAAACGTCAAGAAACGACCACGACGTCCGAAAACTAGAAAATAATGTGTTCTAGTGTGTCCTTAAGTTTTGGGCAGGTATGGGAGTGTCGTATGATGGTATAATCTTGTAAAAATATTTAAAAGAGGTAAATGTGTGTTTATAGGGTGAAACATTCGAATACGACGCCCTGGGACCACCCTAAGTGGACCCAAGTGCGACCCCAACCTTGGACAAGCAAGCTGCCAAGGCAGCTTGCAAATTGTTCTTAAAGGGAACAAGGGCGCGACGCGAACTTGCTCCCCCAAGGAGCAAAAAGTTTGTTCGTGACGTGGTCGTGTCGCGGCCTCTACTGTCTCGAAATTTAATTCCAAATATTTTCAGGGAACAACTCCACGTCGCGGACTTGATCCGCGACGAAAATGCAGAAATTCAGAAATCTATTTTTACTTCATTAAAGAGTCCATTTAAGTGAGGGGTATTTAGGGTACTTTAGGGGACGTGTATATAATGATTTTTAAGTCAATTTACCTCACTTTTATCACTCAAGAACTCCATTGAAGAAAATTGGAGCTTCAAGAAGAAGAACAACTCTCCAAGGTTTCTACTCGGATTTTCGTGATTAATTCGTCAATAAGGTATAGTTGCTTATCACTCTTGGGATTCCTTTCCCCAAGCGGCCCCTTCAAGATGAATTTTAAAATCTCCAAATTCTAGGTTTCAATCTAAGAATGTGGGTCTTCTTTCTAAATTGAAATTGATGTTATATGAAAAATTATGGATGAATTTGTGTTGTATTGGTGGTTTCTTTAAGAATTCCCCATGAGACCCATGTTTCTCCTTCTTTTCCTAATTCTAACCCTAGTTTTTGTTGGATATTGAATGAAGGCTATGAATTGAATGTGATGTTATGTAATTCATGTTTGTATGATGATTCTACCCTATGTTATGTATAATTTCTATGAAATTAGGGTTGAGTCTTTGAATGAGGCCTTGAAGGCTATGAAGGGAATATGTCAATTGCTAATATTGATGATTGATTATGTTATTACTCCATGAATTACCTTGTATTATGTATTGGTTATGAATTGCTTCGTAATTGAAGTATGGATATCCCACGAAGGGCAAGAAGGTATAAAGGTTGGTTCTTCTTTGAACTCAAGTGTGAAAGGTGAATTACTTAAATTGTAATGATGCTATACCTAATGTTTTATTGTGGTGTTGATGACCTAGTTTCCTCATCCTTAACCCTCTACACTTAAATTAGCTATGAAGTATGTATGTATATTATGGGATGATTTCTATATGATTAAAAGGTGGTTCTCATTACTGTAGTGTAATGTAAAGCGAAAGGTTTACTCACTTGCTAAGTGTCTCTAAAGTGAAAGGATTGTTACTCACTTATGAACACATATGAGCTATTATGGTAAGATGTCTACATAAGAGTCTAGTAAAGGCTAATGTGAACTTATGTGCTGACTAAAGATGATTACTAAAGGGAATTAGATGCTTAGCACCAAAAGGGCATGTAAATGAGTTGGGGGTCTCACGTTTAGTAATTTCGGCTCCCCACATGGGGTTCCTCACATTTAGCAAGTTCGGACTACCTACGGTATGTTTTGTCTCAATAGATGGAAAACCCTATGATTAGTAAGTTCGGGTTTTTAGAAACAATCTCCTTGACCCTTAACTATGTGACCACATAGGACACTAGCTTAGTGGATCCACCTAGATACCTATGTATGAATGGTTACACATTAGGCAAGTGTTAACCCTCTCTTTTCAATGTGGGAGTAGAACACCGGATTCCATGTATCTCTCATGGTCTATGTCGGTTATTGCAATATTCCCTAATGTAAAAGTAATGAAGGTATGAAAGGTGTGAACTCTTACTAGGGCTTTCTTAAAGGTTTCTACATAGTGTAATGAGGGTATGGGACTTCTCTTGCACATTGCACTTATGGGATCCTAAGAGATGGTTGTAGTAGAGTTCTCTTATGATTATGATGATTATGACTTATGTATGTTGAATCTATGTTATTTATGATCATTATGAATATGATACATGTTATGATGAATGCTAAGGGCTTGTTTAAGACCTCTTCGAGGTCGAATACGTCGGTAACGACTAGGAGGTGCTCTCGGGTCGTTACAAACTTGGTATCAGGGCATAAGGTGGAGAATAATGTAGGATTCATGTCACAAGATACCACGTCGAGTAGAGTCTTGTTCATGGCTTTGAAGCGCGCCACACTTATGAATGAGAGGCTACCAGATGCGTAGGAACTTTCACTCTTTTGTTATTCCATAGTCGTGCCTAAGAGTCTTAACTCTATTTAGTCCATTTCTTGTAATCCTTCTCTTGTGCTTATAGGTAATGAATACAAGAGGGAACAACGCAAGAAGGGTCGGTGAGGAGAATGTAAATGAGGCGGTTCCCCCTTAAGCTCCTCAAAACCCTCAAGTTCCTATTGAAGAAGGGGCTATGTCTAATGTTGAGATAAGGTCGTCTATTTAAGTTTGACTAAAGTGTTGGTCACTCAAGTTGCAAGGGACGCTATGGTGCAAGTGAACCCCAATGCTAGCACTACTGCTTCTAGGATAAGGGATTTCACAAGGATGAATCCCCCTACTTTATTTGGCTCCAAAATGGAAGAAGATCCACAAGGCTTCATTGATGAAGTGTTTCAGGTTCTAGAGGCTATGGGTGTGTCTTCTCCAGAAAAGGCGGAGTTAGCCACCTATCAACTCAAAGATGTGGCACAAGTGTGGTATGAACATTAGAAGGAGGGGAGACCTATTAGAGAGGGTCTGATAAGTTGGGCTACATTCAAGATGGCATTTCTTGATAGGTTTTTCCCCTTGGAACTATGGGAGAGGAAAATGCAAGAATTCATCAACCTCCGTCAAGGGGGTTTGAGTGTGAAGGAGTATGGCCTCAAGTTCACTCAATTGGCCAAGCATGCTCTTACTTTGGTGTCGGACTCTAGAGCTACAATGAACAAATTTGTTATGGGTGTATCCGATCTTGTGGTGAATGAATGTAGGTTGGCTATGCTAATCCCAAGCATGGACATTTCTCGACTTATGGTTCATGCCGAGAAAATTGAGGAGCAAAAGCTTAAGCGAGTTGGTAGAGAATTGAAGAGGACAAGGGCCGATGATGGAAGTTCTTCTAAGGTTAGGTTTGAAATCCAAGATAAGCCAAAGTTCAAAAAGAGGTTTTCCAACCAAGGTACTCCTAACACTCCAAGGGTCAACAAAGGTAAAGTGTCTACCACCAAGCCTCAAAAAGCAAGACGTGGTGGTCCTTATGTTGAGAAGCCTATTTGTACAAAGTGTGGTCGAAAACATGAAGGCAAGTGCCTAGTTGGCACAGGTAATTGCTGTGGTTGTAGTAAGAGCGGCCACATAAGGAGGGACTACCCTATGCAAAAGGCTCAAGGAAGGGAAAATGCTCAAGCACAAGCAAGTGGCCCAAATCCCGATACTCCTAAGAAGAATCGCTTTTATGCTCTCCAATCCCGAAGTGATCAAGAGAGCTCTGGGGATGTTGTGACCGGTATGTTGCAAGTATTTTCAATAAATGTTTATGCATTGTTTGATCCCGGAGACACTTTGTCTTTTGTAACCCCTTTAGTGGCTATGAAGTTTAATATGCTTCCCGATGTCTTAGATAAACCCTTTTCGGTTTCTACCCCAGTGGATGATTCCATAGTTGCTAAAAGAGTCTATAGGGGTTTTCCTATATCATTTCCCAATAGAGTCACTTTGGTTGATTTGGTGGAACTTGACATGTTAGACTTTGATGTTATATTGGGGATGGATTGGCTTCATGCTTGTTTTGCGTCCATAGATTGTAGGACCCGAATTGTGAAGTTTCAATTTCCTAATGAACCCATTTTAGAATGGAAGGGAGGAAATTTCGTTCCTAGGGGAAGGATCATTTCATGTCTAAAAGCTTGTAAATTGATTTCTATGGGTTGTCTCTATCATATTGTGAGGGTAAAAGATCTTGAGTCCGAGATTCCTCCTTTAGAGTTGGTCCCCGTAGTGAAGGATATTTCGGAAGTTTTTCCCGATGAATTACCCGGGATTCCTCCGGAACGGGAAACAGATTTCGGCATAGATTTATTGCCGGATACACAACCGATTTCAATCCCTCCTTACCGAATGGCCTCGGATTTAAAGCTCAACTCAAAGATTTGTTGGATAAGGGTTTCATCCAACCTAGTCTATCCCCTTGGGGTGCACCGGTGTTATTTGTGAAGAAGAAGGATGGATCTCTTCATATGTGTATTGATTACCTACAGTTAAATAAGGTGACCATTTAGAACAAGTATCCACTCCCTTGGATTGATGACTTATTTGATCAACTTCAAGGAGAGAGTTACTTTTCAAAAATTGATTTGAGGTCGGGTTATCACCAACTTAGGGTGAGAGGTGTAGATGTTCCGAAAACAGCCTTCCGAACAAGATATGGTCATTTTGAGTTCTTAGTGATGTCCTTTGGTCTTACAAATGCCCCGGCGGCTTTCATTTATCTTATGAATCGTGTGTTTAGAAATTTTCTAGACTCATTTGTTATTGTCTTTATTGATGACATCTTGATATACTCTAAAGGTGAGGATGATCACATGAATCATTTGAGGATAGTATTGCAAGCCCTCAAAGATCACCAACTCTATGCTAAGTTTAGCAAGTGCGAGTTTTGGCTAAGATCGGTTGCTTTCGATGGTCACATTGTTTCTAGTGACGGTATAGAAGTTAATCCAAAGAAAATTGATGTGGTCAAAAGTTGGCCTAGACCTTTGAATCCTTCCGACATCCGAAGCTTTTTGGGTCTGGCCGGTTACTACCGTAGGTTTGTTGAGGGATTTTCATCTATTGCATCGCCATTAACGGCCTTAACTCAAAAGAAGTCCAAGTTCGAATGGCCAGAATCTTGTGAAAAGAGCTCCCAATTGTTGAAATATAAGCTCACTTCCTCTCCAGTTTTGACCTTACCAGAGGGCACCGAAGGGTTTGTAGTATATTGTGACGCTTCCCGAGTGGGTTTGGGTTGTGTCCTCATGTAGCATGGTAAGGTTATAGCTTATGCCTCGAGGAAACTCAAGGTGCATGAGAAGAATTATCCAACTCATGACCTTGAGCTAGCGGTCGTAGTCTTTGCTTTAAATATTTGGAGACACTATCTCTATGGGGTACATGTTTATGTGTTTACCGACCACAAGAGTTTTCAATATGTTTTTAGCCAAAAAGAATTGAATCTCCGACAAAGGAGGTGGTTGGAACTCTTAAAAGATTATGATATAAGTGTCCTTTACCACCCCGGAAAAACAAATGTGGTTGCAGATGCTTTGAGTCATATATCTATGGGTAGTGTGTCATATGTGGAAGAAGAGAAAAGGGAGTTAGCCCGTGATGTACATAGGCTAGCCCGGTTGGGTGTCCGACTTGAAGATTCCCTAAAAGGAGGTGTCATGGGTCGTCATAATTCTGAGTCGTCGGTTGTTGTTGACGTGAAGTATAAGCAACATCTTTACCCTATTTTGATGGAACTAAAAGAGTCGGTTCTCAACAAAGTAATAGAAACTTTCTCTCAAGGAGAAGATGGGGTGCTTAGGCACCAAGGAAGATTATGTGTGCCGGATGTGGATGGCCTAAGAGAAACAATCTTAGAGGAAGCCCATGGGTCCCGATACTCCATCCATCCGGGAGCCACCATAATGTATCGCAACTTACATAAGATTTATTAGTGGTACGGAATGAAAAGAGACAGCAGATTTTGTGGCTATGTGCTCAAATTGACAACAAGTCAAAGCCAAGTACCAAGGACCGGGAGGTCTAACTCAAGATATTGATACACCTACTTGGAAGTGGGAAGAGATCAATATGGACTTCGTGGTAGTTTGCCTCGAACCCATAGGCAACATGATTCCATTTGGGTCAATGTGGACAGATTGACTAAATCAACCCATTTCCTTCCCATCAAGATTTCTTATTCGGCGGAAGATTATAATAAGTTGAACATTAAAGAGATTGTGAAATTGCATGGGGTCACGTTGTCGATTATTTCAGATAGAGGTGCCCAATTTACTTTCCATTTTTGGAGGTCTTTCCAAAGTGGGCTTGGTACTCAAGTGAAACTTGGTACAACATTTCACCCTCAAACGGATGGTCAAGCAGAACGCAGAATCCAAACCCTAGAGGAAATGTTGAGAGCGTGTGTCATTGACTTTAAAGGTAATTGGGATGACCACCTACCTCTAATAGAATTTTCCTACAACAATAGATAGCACTCAAGTATTGCTATGGCACCCTTTGAAACACATTATGGTAGAAGGTGTCGATCTTCGATTGGGTGGTTTGAAGTAGGTGAATTTGCTCTTCTTGGTCCCGAGGTAGTCTATGAGGCTACGGAAAATGTTCGATTTATAAGGGATAGGTTGAAAACGGCTCATAGTCGGAAAATGTCTTATGTCGATAATAGAAAGAGAGATCTTGAATTTGAAGTAGGTGATTGGGTCTACTTGAAGATCTCACCCATGAAAGGGGTGATGAGGTTTGGTAAGAAGGGAAAACTTAGCCCCCGGTATGTTGGGCCTTATGATATCTTGAAGCGTGTCGAAAAGGTCACTTATGAGTTGAAATTAGCCATTGAATTGTCCCCGGTTCACCCGGTGTTCCATAATTCTATGTTAAAGAAGTGTATAGGTGACCCAGTGTCCATTCGCCCTCTAGAAGGTTTAGGGGTGAATGAGAACCTTTCTTATGAAGAGGTTCCGGTCAGAATCCTAGATCGTCAAGTTAAGAAGTTGAGGAATAAAGAGGTTGCCCCCATAAAAGGCCAATGGAGAAACCACCTAGTTGAGGGTGCAACATGGGAAGCCGAGGCCAACATAAAGTCCCGCTACCCTCATCTTTTTCCTCCTACTCCTAGCCATAGTTGAGGTTAGTAGTCTCTCTTAATTTGGTATAAATTGAAAAAAATCACGTGTGTTGATGATTATGCCATGATTTCCTTGTATGTGCATATTTTTGTAAAAATTCATGCTTAAAGTTGTATTTTGAATTTTCATGAATTTTGTTTCTCATGGTTGATATTGCACCCATAGATGTTTTGTGATGTTGTCTTTATGAGAGTTGTAATAAGCATACTTGATGTTGTCTTGTTAAAGAAATCTCTTGTTGATTGCTTAATATATATGTTTATGCTCATTGAATATGGAGAAGGTAGTTCCTCATATACATATGTGAAGTAAAGAGTTTTGAGCATAGTGATGTTGTGGATTAAATTCCTATATGATATGATGATTTGATGTTGTTGATGTGACTGGTTGTTGTGCTGCTAGTTTGAGTCATTGTCTCCCTAGAAAGAAGTCCAATGACATTCGGGGACGAATGTTACTAAGGGGGGATATTGTAACACCCCAGAAATTCTATGACTTAAGTTAAAGCCTCACCTTATGAATAATGACTTAAAAATAGTCAAAATGATGTTTATAAACCTAAACTAATGTAATTGACTTGGTTTGGAAGAGTAAAAGTCTAAACGTCAAGAAACGACCACGACGTCCGGAAACTAGAGAAGAATGTGTTCTAGGGTGTTCTTAGGTTTTGGGCAGGTTTGGGAGTGTCGTATGATGGTATTATATTGTAAAAAGAGTTAAGATAGGTAAAAATATGTTTATAGGGTCAAAACATTCGAATATGACACCCCGGGACCACCCTAAGGGGACCCCAACCTTGGACAAGCAAGCTGCCAAGGCAGCTTGCAAATTGCTCTTTGAGGGAACAAGGGCGTATTGCGGACTTGCTCCCCCAAGGAGCAGAAAGTTTGTTCGCGACCCGGTCGTGTCGTGGAATCTACTATCTCGAAATTTAATTCCAAATATCTTCAGGGAACAGCTCCGCGTCACTGACTTGTTCCGCAACGAAAATGCAGAAATTCAAAAATCTATTTTCAATTCATTAAAGAGTCCACTTAAGTGAGGAGTATTTAGGCTACTTTATGGGACGTGTATATAATGATTTTTAAGTCAATTTAACTCAATTTTATCACTCAAACACAAAACCCCAAAGATCTAAACTTAAAGTTCCTCCTTCTCTGTACTCTCTCTCTTCTCAAGAACTCCATTGAAGAAGATTGGAACTTCAAGAAGAAGACCAACTCTCCAAGGTTTCAACTCGGATTTTCTTGGTTAATTCGTCAATATGGTATGGTTGCTTATCACTCTTGGGATTCCTTTCCCCAAAAGGCCCCTTCAAGATGAATTTCAAAATCTCCAAATTCTAGGTTTCAATCCAAAAACGTGGGTCTTATTTCTAAAGTGAAATTGATGTTATAAACTGACTTTTATTGATGTTATATGAATAATGATGGATGAATTTATGTTGTATTGGTGGTTTCTTGAAGAATTCCCCATGAGACCCATGTTTCTCCTTCTTTTCCTTATTCTAACCCTAGTTTGTGTTGGATATTGAATGAAGGCTATGAATTGAATGTGATATTATGTTATCTATTTCATGTTTGTATGATGATTCTACCCTAGGTTATGTATAATTTCTATTAAATTAGGGTTTAGTCTTTGAATGAAGCCTCGAAGTCTATGAAGGGAATATGTCAATTGCTTATATTGATGATTGATTATGTTATTACTTCATGAATTACCTTGTATTATGTATTGGTTATGAATTTCTTGGTAATTGAAGTATGGATGTACCACGAAGGGCAAGAAGGTATGAAGGTTGGTTCTTCTTTGAACTCAAGTATGAAAGATAAATTACTTACATTGTAATGATGCTATACCTAATGTGTTATTGTGGTGTTGATGACCTAGTTTCCTCATCCTTCTACACTTGAATTATCTATGAAATATGTATGTATATTATGGTATGATTGCTATATGATTGAAAGGTAGTTCTCATGATTGTAGTGTAATGTAAAGTGAAAGGTTTACTCACTTACTAAGTGTCTCTAAAGTGAAAGGATTGTTACTCACTTATGAACACATATGAGCTATTATGGTAAGATGTCTACATAAGGGTCTATTAAAGGCTTATGTGAACTTATGTGATGACTAAAGACTATTACAAAAGGGAATCAGATGCTTAGCACCGAAAGGGAATGTAAATGAGATGGGGGTCTCACGTTTTGTAAGTCTGGCTCCCCACATGGGTTTCCTCACGTTTAGCAAGTCCGAATTTCCTACGGTATGTGTTGTCTCATGTGATGGAAACCCCACGTTTAGTAAGTTAGGGTTTGTAGAAGAAATCTCCTTGACCCTTAACTATGTGCCAACATAGGACTCTAGCTTAGTGGATCCACCTAGATAGCTATGTACGAATGGTTACACCTTAGGCAAGTGTTAACCCTTTATTTTTGGTGTGGGAGTAGAACACCGGATTCCATGTATCTCTCATGGTCTATGTCGGTTATTGCAATATTTCCCTAATGTTAAAGTAAATGAAGGTATGAAAGGTGTGAACTCTTACTAGGGCTTTCTTAAGGGTTTCTACATAGTGTAAGGGAGGGTATGGGACTTCTCTAGCATATTGCAGTTGTGGGATCCTAAAAAATGGTTGTAGTAATGTTCTCTAATGATTAGGATTATTATGACTTATGTATGTTGAAGCTATGTTATGTATGATCATTATGAATATGGAATGTTATGATGAAATATGATCGTCTGAATGTATGCATGAAGTAGGTTGCTTAATATGATACTTGGCTTTGAATAGGGTTATGGGGTTCTATTCTTTGCATTGCACTAGTATTGCTTGGGCTGTTTACATGTTGGGATGATATTATGTTGGTTTGGACTATGTTACTTAATTTGTGTGCATATTGGATTTACTTGGCAAAAATCATGTTTTGAATAAAATGTCCTTTATGTTTCAATGGGTTTTATGCATAGTAGTCATACTTAGTATGTGTGTTGTACTAACCCATATTTTCTCCCTTTTCCTAATCATTTAGGTTCGGGCTGTTAGCATTCAAGCTTACTTCTCAAGACACTTGAGTTGCTTCCCCAAGTTGTGAGTCCTCAAGTCTGAGGACAAGACCCTATGATCTAGCTTCTATGTTTAGTTATTTGCTTATGTTGAAATACATTGTTGTACTTCCTATTTGAAAGACTTCTTATTGATGTAAGGGCTAAGTCCCATTTTTGATACTTCTATGTCTAGATGGTGCATTGTGATGAAGTTAGATTATATTTTCATATATGAAGTGAAGTTAAACTTCCAAAGTAAAATTTTTAAATTTTCCGTGATTTTATTCTATGATACATGTTATGACGAATGCTAAGGGCTTGTATAGACCTCTTTGAGGTCAAATACGTTAGTCATGGCTAGGGGGTGCTCTCCGGTCGTTACAGGAAGGACCTCTATTTACAGTGAACGGTCAATGTATGAAATTGTATTTGGGGATTGTCAAGAGATTTTGTTGGTCGAAGTGGTATATCTGGAAGACGCCTGAAGGCGCTGCTGCGTCGTGCCACGACGTTAACTAAGTCGTTGTTTGGGATGCAACCCAAATTCCCTTTAATTGCTTTATTTTTATTATTATCAGTACTTATTTCCTGGTAATAGAATGGTATGTTGTTTGTGCAAGTGAAAGTACGCGAGGTGTTTGAAAAAGTGAAGGATGGCAAACAATAGATCCTGTCGGTGAGTCGCCGAAGGGGTTGGCGATTCCGACCTTATCCGCCGTTTGACTCAAGACCTCATCAACACTAAAGTCTGTAAAACTCGGCAAGATTCGAAGATTATTTGCGAATCGTCAACCATTTTGATGATCACAATGAAAACCGCTATTTGTACCTTCCCAATGACTGAAGATTTTATAAAACTCAGTGAAATAAGTAAATGTTCGATGACACGCCAACTGATCCAGTGATTCAGACTGATATCGCCGAGTACGCAGAAACTGGACGACACTTGAGTAAAGCTGAAACAAGGTGGCTGTGAAGCATTTGAGAAAGTGGTTTGAAAATAGGCGTGTTGTGTTGTTTAGCGATGCTGTGGAGAGCTTGCTGAATTACTCAACGACTCGCTTAACGTCCCCACCTCGCCGTTTTTTTAATGTTAAAATAGTGGAAGGTCTACACAGAAAAGTCGCAGAAGAACCATGCCACCTTGATTGATGACACAACCGCATAACCAGGATCACTTATTTACCTCTCTATTTCTCTTACTTATTTTTAGTGTTGGTTACTTTTATTCGCATTTGAGGACAACTGCTTTTATTTATGGTGGGGTGAGTCCCACATTTTGTGTTCTATTTGTGTTCGTGCTTTGTATATATATTTGGGTTGTTCTGTTTAAAAATGTTGCTACACTGCTTTTCTGTGGTTGTTTGAGCTTGTGGCTGCGCTTGTTTTTTTTATTGCAAAATGATTTTGACCCTTCCCAGCCACCCCTCGTGAGTTGATGTGGCTGTTCTTTTGCAAAAATTTGAGTCTCGGTTTCGATCAATACCGATGACTTGAATAGTGCTCTCAATCGAATGAACAAGAATGTACGGCTACGATGACTCCAAATGAAGTTGCATAGACAGTATGTAAACTCTTTGCATCTCGTTGTGATTAGCCATTTATCGAATTGATTCTCTTGTAATGACCGTTGCACACTAGCGAAAGTGTGTAGTCTTGTTTGACTTAAGTGTCGATGCCTTGTGTAATGAGCTTACTTTGAACCTTGCATGAATAAACCTAGAATTTTCCATGTTAGTCTGATTGATTTAGAAAGGTGTGCTCTTGAAATGATCTTAGGCAACTTTAAAGAGTGTAAGCCAAATTTGACATATACCTCTTTTGTGGCCTACCTGTGAGCGTGTGAAACTCTTTTGAACACCCTTTGAGCCTTACCTTTCTTTGAAAGAACCTTGATGAACCCTAGACCTTACTTGACCCACTACCTATAATCCTCTTGATTTGTGGTTTAACGAATAGCCAACTTAGGCCAAAAGCCTAAGTTGGGGGTGTGGTAAAAAGGAAAAGGAGAAGTCAAGAAGTGCAAGAAAAGTCCCTTTTACCCCATGGTGTTGCAGAATAATGGAAAAAAATGTGTGTGGAATAAAGTACAAAGGAAATTGGGTTTCCAAGCAATCCATGGAGGTGAATAAAAAGATGACTTAGAAGCACTAGAAAAAGAATTGATAAAGGAAAAAAAGGGAATGCCTTGAGAATACCACATCTCACGAGGAGAAAGTCACTAAGCCTAAATGAACATACCATTGCATTCATCCCCATTACAAGCCT
The DNA here is from genome assembly GCF_019186545.1 of Solanum stenotomum. Classification (NCBI taxonomy): domain Eukaryota; kingdom Viridiplantae; phylum Streptophyta; class Magnoliopsida; order Solanales; family Solanaceae; genus Solanum; species Solanum stenotomum. The sequence goes on along the minus strand of NC_064284.1, from coordinate 40,755,575 downwards.
TAGAAACACCTTTTTGATCTTGAGTAGGCCGAATCAGAAGTCGATTGGAAAATAAGGGCAAACCTATGGGTAAAAACATGCACTATGTTCCTCTTTTTGAGTGTGAGAGTTGCAATCGATTCCTGATCTTGAATTGATTAACCTCTGTGAGTGAATATGGATTCACTCTTTATGTGAGGGCATTTAGATACTTCCTGTTGAGCTTGATTGCACAAGTAGCAAGTATTGCGAGCATGAGAATCTTTGGTAATGGTGTGTCACAACTTGAATCTTTGAGTACACAATTGATCCCTACATAAGTAAATTGAGTCTGGTTGTGTGCAGTCATGATTTAGTCTTGTGTATCACTATTTGAGTCACCTTGTTGAATGGTTGAACTTGAGTTTGGTTGAGGACAAGCAAAAGAGTTAGTTGGGGGTGTTGATGAGTCCACAAGTTGGACTCATTAAGGGCTTTATTTTGATAGAAATAGTGTCCTCAAATGCTTAATTTGTCTCAATATCTGATGAAAACTCTTAAGTTTCAGGTATTTGAAGTTTTAGTGGAAGCATGGACACTTAGGCGCAAAAAGGAACAAAAAGGCTGAAAAAAACGAAGAAGCTGAAGCCTGCGCATCGCCAAGCACGCTTGGCGATTTGCCGAAGGGACGCACTCCGCTCTTTGTTCTAGTATGCGAAGCACTGAAGGAGCAGGATCAAAAAAGCGATGAAATGATCAGTCGGCATTTCGCCGAATAATTACGAGAAGCAATACTATCTCGCCCAATGAAAAAGAACATGATGATGCTGAAGGCTAGTGCAAGACGGCGACGAACTACACCAAAGGGTGAATCGCCGAATTAATCGGCGATTCCGACTAAACTCACCGAAAGATCCGCCAGAACTTTTTTCTGAAGTCTATAAATACTAAACTTGTTGTTAATTTTAAAAGAGTCAAACATTTATTTTAATTTTCATAATAGAATAGTACTTTTTGGGATATTTTCTCTCAAGTTTGGAGAGGGTTTTTGGGAGACTTGAAGAAAGAAGGATTTCATCTTCCCCAAGTTGGAAGTGGGTCTTCTCCATTCTTCTTCTTCCTTTGCTTAAATAAAGGTTTAATTCCTTATACCCATTTGATTTTAGTATTATTTTAGGTGTATTTTGTTATTTCTTGATGTATGGCTAAAAACCCCATTCTTGGGTTGTGATTTAGCATATAGTATTGATATTATTGTTGGGTCTTACTTGTTGATAGTTTAGATGTATTTTAATAGTGATTTCACCTAGTGGTTGTGGTTTAATCTAATGGGTTTGTAGTTGCAAATACAAAACAACCCATGTGTTTTCGGCTTGCCCGAGAGGGAGGTCGCGAAACAAAGACCGCTAGACTGATGGCCTAAGGAGTGGGTCGATATGAGGTTCATCCTGAGAGGGTGAGCCCTAGTCCCATATCCTAACTCAGCTCGAGAAAGTGAGTGGGGTAGGGCGTAGGCTTGCCTTCATGCGGCAAATGGTTGTCCGAGAGGAACGCATTTGAAACGGGGTAAGTTGTCTGAGAGGGAACTTATTTCCATCTAAAGCTTAGCCTAGTCATTATTATCTTGCAAATTTCTTATCGAAAGAATGTACGCAACAATTTATCTCAACTTGTATTGCGGTCACACCCCAAGAACTTGTCCTCATTCTTGATTTTTTTGTTGTTTTTGTTTTTTTGTACTACTTGTGACAAAACCTCCATTTGATATTTGATAACTTTGTGTCACCCCTTTTAATTTACAATGTTTTTAATCGTTAATGTCTTTAGCTACGACTAATTTGAACTTAATTTTATTTTTCTACTAATTCTCAAAACCACTCCCTTGGGACACAACCCTAACCCTTGGTTGGGTTACTATATTATCGACGATTGTAGACACTCGTACTGTAGGTTAGTGTCATTGGTCATGATAAGCATCAACAATTAGACTTAGTAGGATGTTATGGGATGGTTATTTTATGTTATGATGAGATATGAATGTATGCATGTATGTTGAATATAGTTGCCATGAATGACTTTCCTTATGTTCAAGTAGTGTACATGACTATTTCTTTATTGATGAATATTGATTATGATGAGGTCTAAAGATGATATGTATGACTAAGGTAGCTTCAAGGCAGAACTTAGTATGGTTGGTATTATCGGATGCCAACCATACATTGCACAAGTGTTCCTTAGGGGTTGCTAAGGTATTCATGTTACTATGTGATGAGTATAAATGTGCTTATAGCTAGTCTTTTACATTGAAAATGCATGTTGGTTTCCAAACTTGATAAATGCATACTTTTCAACTAAAATGTCATTTTTATCATATTTAAAGAATTTTATGCATGCTTCCATACTTAGTACATATTTGTGCTAACCCCTACATCTTCTACATTTTGATAAGTGTAGGTTCGGCTAGGTGACATACACTCTCCTTTCTTGAAGAAGACTTGGATTTCTTATCTCCAAGTTGTGGTGAGTCCTCAAGTTCGAGGACAGATTATCAATTTCTTAGTTCCTATTGTACTTCTTATATTGAGACTTTATTGATGTAGAGGGATAAGTCCCAAACTTTGTATTCCTATGTTTTAGATGGTAAATGAGACAAAGTCTAGATTCTTATGATTTCGATTATGAAATGAAGTGTGACTTTGATTGTAAAAGTTTTAAATTTTCCGCATTATTCTTATGACTTTATGTCTATGATTATGCTAAAGGATTGTATGCAACCCCTTCGGGGTCAAGTACATCGTGTCGCTCCTAGGGGGTAACTCCGGGTCGTGACACCTTGGTTGGTCCTTTGGGGGTCCTACCTTGACTTTTAGCCCCTAAAATCTTTATTCTAAGTACAGAGAGCCATTTTACAACTCTAAATCACACATCAAACTCTAAAACTCTTACGTAAGGCTCTAGTTTCACCTACTAATTTTTTGGGTGTTACATATTGTTAGTGTTCTAATTTTTAAATCAAAGTGGAATTCATTGTTGAGTAAGGTTATAGACTTACAATTTCCTTTTAAATTCATCATGTACGGTATATTGAAATTTGACATAATACTAATTTGTTTTGAATTTAGAACTTATGTTATATTTTCAGTTTCATTTGTTTTAGTATTATTGACTTGAGACTTCACATTGCAAGTCATTTATTTTTTAGTTAGACTTGATAGTTTTTTTTTTTAAAATAGTTTAATAAGTTATTACAGTTATTTATAATTAAAGATTATTGTAACAGGAACGAGAATGTGTACTCGTTAATAACAGCGGAATAATAATGAAGTCTTGTGAAAGGTTGCTTCAAGTCCAACTTTGAGTATCAAGGAATCAATTATATGTTTCACAAACTAAGTGTCACTTTTGTTTTGTTAATATCAGTGAAGAAGATAGAACTTTCTTATTCTTTTTCTCCCTCTGTTTTTTTGTTTTTGTGCTCTTCACTCTTATTTTTTGAGAAGTGCTAAACACCCATTTTAAAAAAGAAAAATCAGTATACGTTGGAACAGACAGTTACAAAGTAACTATTCCCACCCCTTTTCCAAATTGGTACTTATCTCTTTTCAGAAAAAAGAACTTCAGGTCGGATCATATCGGGTCGGGTCAATCCACATGGGCAACCAACAACTCAAAATTTATGTCTCCTACTTCTTACATGGTGGGCAAGACCCAAATCAATATGATATCAACTAAACACACAATTCATACGATAAATAATTTTTCCGACCTGTGAGTACCAAGGCTTTCCTTCAAGGTTCTTACAAGCCTTACATAGTAATTCAATCACATGTGGAAATAAGTCACTATTAAGTTAAGGACACTATTACTCACAATACCCCAGACTTCATTCACTAATTAAGTAGTTACTTATTCGATCTGTCATCCTCTTAAAGAGGTTAGCTCGAGTTTATGTTTAACTTTATATACATAATTACACTCAAGTGTAATAGCCGGCTTGTGTATACAAGTTAATTTGTTCACTTTAATCATCTTCCCTTTTTACTCGAATCGATATGTTCTATATCAACTGTTTTCCTAGACATGCACTACTTTATCAAATCACTCATCGCTATAAGTAACATGCTTAAGTAAAAACACCGATTGAAACTTCAAGAAATAGTGAAATGTTGATGGCTATCCAATGAAAACTTAATTTTACTTTTCAGGGTCCCACTCAATGAAGAAGTGGGAACCATTCTTTCATTAACCCATTAATGTCTTAACACACATGGTATGAAACACGTGCTACAATGTTCTCACCTTATAGTGGTGCTTGTGTCTCATTCTTTTGATCATTTCAACATCGTATAGATCTTGATCTAGACACCTCTAGATGTCTAACCCGGCCTTCTCTTTTCAATGATCTTCAAATTTATCTTCATATAGAGACTCTTATTTGGCTAGTAAAATAAGTCATAACATGGTGGTGAAACTCCTCCTTTCACGTTCCTCAACGTAAGAGATGATTGCTCGTGTGAGAGAGCCAATCTCGTGACTTGTTTGACACACCTTATTTCTAAAATCATTATCACATGCATATGTGATATGAGTAAAAATTCAAAATAGTCATACATTGATGAGAATATTATAACTGTCAAGTTATTTTACAATACATAAATATTATCATATCCTACACAAACCTAGAGCTTTAACATGTTTCTCAAATAAGTCTATAAATATTGCCTTTGTAAAAGGATCAGCTATCATTTCATGAGTAGGAATGTATTGCAAATTTATTTCTCCACTTGCTACTATGTCTCTCACAAAGTTATACTTGATGTCAATGTTTTTGGTCTTGCTGTGATACCTATGATCCTTCCTGTATGTGATAGTCGCTTGACTATCACAATATAGAATCATCAGACCTTTATAATTATTTGCAATATTCAAATGCTCAAAGAATCTCTTTAACCAAACAACTTCTTGTACTGCAGACGCAGAAGCCACAAATTCAGATTTCATAGTTGAGAGAGCTGTGAAAGTTTATTTCTTACTTTTTCAAGAAATAACACCACCATTAAGTAAGAAAGCATAATCGGATGTTGATTTTCTATCATTCTGGTCACTAGCCCAATCCTTTTATGAATAAATCAGATCCACTGTAACATAGTGAATGATCTGATGTTCCCTTCAGGTATCAAAATGTTCTCTTTAATGTTTTCCAATGATCTCTTCTAGGATTGGATTGATACCTGCTAACCAAACTTACGTCATAACAAATGTCTAGGTGAGTGCACATCATAGCATACATCAAACTCCCGACAACACTAGAATATGAAACTCGGAACATGTCTTCCTTTTCTTTTTCAGTCTTTGGACATATTTCAAGGCTTAAAGTTTCACCCCTTACAACAGGAGTATTCATGGATTTTCAACTATTCATTCAAAAGCGTTCTAATAGTTTATATATGTAAGTTTCTTGAGATAAACTCAAAAATTTCTTGGAATAGTCTCTTTGGATCTTAACACCTAATATATAGTCTGCTTCACTCATATCTTTCATATCAAATGATTTTGAAAGCCATAACTTGAAAATTTTTACATACTCCAAATAATTTCCAACTAATAAAATATATCTACGTAAAGAGAAAGAATTACAAAATCTCTCTTGGACTTTTTCACATAGATGCAATGGTCTTCATCTATCATGGTGAAATCAAATGACATTACCTCCTTATGAAATCTCAAGTACCACTACCTTGAAGATTTCTTTATGCCATAAATTGATCTTTTCAATTCACAACTTTCTTTTCTTAGCTTTTGACAATGAAACTTACTGGTTGTTCCATGTAGATCTAAACGTGCAACAATAGCTAAAAGTAATCGTATGGAAGTAAACTTGACAACTAGTAAAAAACTTTCCTCATAGTCTATTACAACTTCTTGAGTAAAACCTTTTTCTACCAATCGTACTTTGTGTCTTTCTATTGACCCATCTGATTTTTGTTTAACTTTGAGAATCCATTTATTCTCAATAGCTTTACGTTCCTTAGGAAGGTCAACTAGATCCCAAACTTTGTTAGTTTTCATGTACTCTAATTCTTCTTTCATCACTTTTAACCATTCATCCTTTTTAAGGCTCGATAAAGCTTCAGTGACAGAAGTTGGTTCATCCAATTCTGCAAAGGATACCAAGAAAATATAATCCCCAATCTCCTAAGATCGTTTAGGTATACCTTTTCTTGTACTCTTATGAAACTGAAGTTTAGATTTCTTCATAGTATTTTTGGATTCATAACTCCCACTTAGACCATAAATCATTTCTTGATCCATAGAGTTATCAAGTATGCTTGAAGACATTACTTAATCTTTCGAATTCAACATTTCGTATAGGGGCTCACCTTCACCAATTTCATCCTTTTTGGGAAAATAATTTTCCAAAAATCTGGCATCTCGTGATACAATTTCAGTATTATTTCCATCCTCTCCAATTCCTCAATAAACACATACCCTTTGGAGTGTTCTGAGTATCTTATAAAGATACATTTCTTTCTTTCCGGTCTTAATTTACCAAACGCACTAAAATGATCATTAATATATGCACCACAACTTCAAGGTCGTAGATCGTTTATGTTTGTTTTATGACAACTTCAAAGTTCATAAAGAGTCGAAGATACTGATTTAGAAGGCACCTTATTCAATATGTAAGCCACAGTCAATAATGCATCTTCCCAAAAAGAGACAGACAAATTTGTATGTGTCATCATTGACCTTGTCATGTCCATTAAAGTTCTATTCCTTCTTTCAGCTACACTGAAGCTACCCTTTTTAAAGAGACTTAACTTATACTTGCGACACTCAAAAGCGATTAACGAGGGCATACTGATTTTAATCTGGTAGAGGGATTAGATGCATAATGACCTCCGAAAAGTAATTTAAGCAAATAACCGACGAGATTTTCATATATATATAATATCCACACACTCAAGGATGAAATAACAAGAATATTACAAGCTTCCCAGTACCGAAATCAGTCTACTTATGCTTCACACAAACATTCGAAAGTAATAGTAGATTTAGGATATTACAAGACTTGGGTTTACACACCCCAAAAAGAACAAAACATATAGCCATATTTATATTACAATTCATGGTGACATGATCAAATCAGCCCTCAAAATTCCATGTAAATATACAACACATAGAATATGTACAAGTCCCAAGGTTTATACAAAATATAGATGCCTATATGCAAATGTGATCTTCCTTAAGGCTCTCAAAGCATCCATCTCCAATAGCCAGCTTCAAGCATCATCTCGAACAACCCCTATGATAAAAACAACTATCGCTAAGCATATAGCTTGCAGTGTAAAACTACAGGTTTGGATCCCTCAAATTCAGCAAGTTATCATTGTCAAGTCAAGGGCAGCATAATTGAACATACTAAATAAATCAAGTAAACAATAAATAAAGAGTATCAAGTTTGATATTTAAAGATCCAAATGTCAAGAACGCTCACAGCACAGTTTTCCAAGAGATTCAACAACAAAGCTCGCCCAATATATACATCTTGTCGTCACACCAAGCACAAGCAGGTATCAAGAAGGGTCAAAACCCAATAATCAAGAGAACCAAGAACCATATTAAAAATGGCTTTCTAGTTCGTACTTAAAATGGACAACTTTCATTCTTAAGACGGACTAAAAATCCAGAGTTAAGATGGTAAATGATCTGAATCAAGAGGCATGCCAAGAGTGACAAAGTCACAGCCACAAGAAAGACAAGGTCCCAATAAGAGTGCCAAGTGATCAAACAATTTGTACAAGTGGGCGAGTTACACAAGTGTCTTTAATGTATTAAAGAATACCAATACGACAATGCAAAGTGACAAGAGGTAACCAAGGTATCAAAGTAAACTTTCAGATAGCAGGTAAAAAGAGTACAAGTATAAGTTTATACACAAACCTCAGTTCTTTAGCACAAAACAGTCCAACACAACTTCACGAGTTCAAATTGTAGACCAACCAGCGTATCAAAGTCTTGAACTCGTACATGAGGATATACAACCTTAAAAATGAATTCAATAACTTGTTTACTTTCTAGTAGCTCAATAATGATGGCATAACACACGGTTGTCATCACAAGTAAGTCTAGTCTGTACAAATACGACTATACTCCAAAAACAGAAATTCTTCCCAATAAAAGCACTTCATGTAGCAACTTTGATTTGAAACAAAAAACAGCCAAAATGTATTTTATATCCTTCATAAAATATGTAGGTACATCTCTTAAGATTGCAAATAATCAAGAATCACCACAAAATACGCTTTGTACTAAAAGATATAATAAAAACACTAACAGTTGAACATACAGGATTTCAAAATCCAGAATCTAAATAGAACATGTCATATGTTGCGTCCCTTATTTCGTAGCCATCAAAACTAACTTAGAGTTTACCATAAACACAAGAGTTGTAGGTATAGGAATCAGCTTTCCAAATCATATTTATTCACCGAAAAAGGAGTTACACAGAACGAGAAATTCTAAAAGTACTAAACACTACTCAGCTAAAAAAAACAAGTTTTGATTACTCACCAAAAGGTAGGATGTCTCGACTTCCAGCTAGAAAGATCAAGGTTTTCTTTTGTAATTTTGATGAACAACTGGTTAGAAAATGTTCTTAAGTTCTTGGACTTCAGTTCCAAACGAAAATCACAAGAGGAGGTGTGATAATATAGTCTTGAGTGATGCTTAGTCACATATACAACTGTCACTGAAAGGTGCTTGCCCCAAATTATTGTGTGCTGCCCAAAATGTATACATATACACCTATATGTATATAATTGATACCAACACTTTCAATTCATATGAAATTTTAATTAGAAAAATTACATAAATACCCCCATACAAAACCTTAAATTACGAGCACAATTTATTTTAAGCAAGGTTGTAAAAATCACAAAATTTCAAGTGCCCAAAATAAGAGTAAAACATATTGTAGTAATTAAGAAATGATGCATCGACATGCAAGAGTTGGTCTAGTATTTTAGGGGTGTTACAACTCTCTCCCCCCTTAAAGAAATTTCGTCTCGAAATTCACCTTACACTAGTCCCAGAACAAGTGCAGATATAGGGTCCTCATGTCTTCTTCTCTTTCCCCGGTAGCTTCTTTTCCAGAATGGTTCCTCAAAAGTACCTTTACTAAAGGAATTCTCTTTTTCCTAAGTTGCTTTACTTCTTGAGCTTGAATTAGAATAGGTTCTTCATTATACGTCAAGTTAGGATTAACCTCAATAGATTCAACTGGAAAAACATGAGATAGATCAGAACGATATCTTCTAAGCATAGAAACATGGAAGACATTGTAGATCTTGTCTAACTCAGGTGGCAACGCCAATTTATATGCAACTGGTCCAACCCTTTCAAGTATCTCATAAGTTCCAATAAATCGGGGACTAAGTTTTCCCTTCTGGCCAAATCTCATAATCTTTTTCCATGGAGACACCTTTAAGAATACTTTATCTCCAACTTGATAGTCAATATCACGCCTTTTTAGATCGGCGTACAACTTTTGTCTATCCAAAGAAATCTTTAGACGATCTTTGATAATTTTTACCTTGTCCTCTGTTTATTGCACAATTTCAGGACCAATAAGCTTTCTTTCACCAATTTCACTCCAACAAAGAGAAGTTCGGCATTTTCTTCCGTATAAGGCTTCATAGGGAGGCATTCCAATACTTGATTGGTAGCTATTATTGTAAGCAAATTCTATCAAAGCCAAGTGTTTGTCCCAACTACCTTCAAACTCCATAATGCAAGCTTGAAGCATATCCTCCAAAATTTGTATCACTCTTTCCGACTGGCCGTCAGTTTGAGGATGGAACGAAGTGCTAAACCTCATACCATTCCACCAATAATTTTCGTTGATGGTCCAGTACATCTTTGTACCTTCAGGATGCATTGGATATGGTGAAGTATGTGCTTCATTCAATATTTCTCTCCTCAATTTATCATCATTAGGGACACATAACCTATTTTGATAAAATAAGTCACCATCCTCCGTAAATGTAAAATCAAGTTTTTTTCCAGTTTGAACTTCTCTGGTCAATTTTACAAGTTTCTCATCTAACATTTGTGCTTCTTTAACCTGTTCAAGTAATATTGGCTTTACTTGTAAACTAGCAATAGCCGAACCATTTGAATCAAGTGTAAAACAAACATTCATGGCTCTTAACTCAAGGAACAAGAGTAAAGGACTCAAAGAAATGCTTGCGAAGGATTTTCGACTTAAGGCATCTGCAACCACATTGGCTTTACCTGGATGATAATCAATCGTGCAGTCATAATCCTTGATGAGTTCAAGCCATCTACGTTGTTGAAGGTTTAGCTCCTTTTGAGTATCCAAGTACTTTAAGATCTTGTGATCAGTGAAGATATGACACTTCGCTCCATATAAAAATTGTCGCCATATTTTTAAAGCAAACACTATAGCAGCAAGTTCAAGATCATGAGTAGGATAATTCAATTCATGCGGTTTTAATTTTTGAGAGGCATAAGAAATTACCTTCCCTTCTTGCATCAAAACGCATCCGAGACCATTGTGAGAAGCATCACTGTATACTACATACTCTTTCCCTTCAATTGGAAGAGTAAGTATAGGCGCTTGAGTCAACAAGGATTTGAAGAGTTTCTAAGCTCTCTTGACATTTTCATCCCAAATAAACTTTACTTTCTTCTGCAAGAGCTTAGTCAAAGGAGAGGCGATAATGGAAAAGCCTTTCACAAATCTTCTGTAGTATCCTGCTATGCCCAAGAAACATCTTACCTCAGTCAGACTTTTGGGAAGTCTCCATTCAACAACTGCTTGTATTTTACTAGGATCCACCTTCACACCTTCAGTTGATACAACATGTCCCAGAAAAACTACTTCATCAAGCCAAAATTCACACTTGGAAAATTTAGCATAAAGTTCTTTCTCCTTCAAAATTTCAAAATAATTCGGAGGTGTTTATCATGATCTTCACTACTTCTGGAAAATATTAAAATATCATCTATAAAAACAACCATAAACTGATCAAGATAAGTCTTGAATACTCGATTCATTAGATCTATGAATAGCGCAGGAGCATTTGTCAATCCGAACGGCATCACCAAAAATTCATAATGACCATATCGAGTTCTAAAAGCAATATTAGGAATATCTTTCTCTCTAACACGCAGTTGGTGATATCCAGACCTTACATCAATTTTTGAGAATACTTTAGCACCTTTAAGTTGGTCAAACAAATCATCAATTCTTGGCAGTGGATATCTATTCTTGATTTTTATTCTGTTCAATTGTCTAAAGTCAATACAAAGCCTAAGAGTGCCATCTTTCTTCTTTACGAATAAAACAAGGGCTCCCCAAGGAGAAACACTAGGTCGAATAAAAACTTTCTCAAGTAGTTCTTGAAATTGAGCTTTCAATTCTCTTAACTCTGTTGGAGCCATTCTATTAGGGGTGATCGAAATAGGAGTAGATCCAGGAATAAGCTCGATTGAAAATTCAACCTCTCTTTCCGGGGGCAATCCCAGAAAGTTTTCTGGAAATAATTTTGGAAAATCACATACAACAGGTATGTCCTTGATACAAGGACTCTTCAACTGTGTATCAACTATGTGAGCAAGGTATGCCCCACAACCTTGACGCATCAACTTTCTTGCCAACGCCGCAGAAATAAAACTAGATGTCACTGATCTTTCACCTTGTACAATGATGTGTGAAAATGTAGGATCTTTAAAAGTCACATGCTTAGACCTACAATCTACCACCACATGATATTTATAAAGCCAATCCATCCTGATAATAACACCAAAATCCTTGAAAGGAATTTCAATCAAATCAACAGGGAAGACTAGGTTTTGAACCACGAAGGGACAATCTTGGTAAACTTGATTACACACAACTTGATAACCCAAAGGACTTTCAACCAGAACATCGTAATTAAGTCTCACAGATTTCACATTTTCAGGAAGAACAAGTGATGAACAAATATAGGAATGTGTAGAACCAGGATCAAATAATGTAAACACACATAAGCCAAATAAGTGAAATTTACCGACAACCACGTCTTGTCCATCGTGATCATCCCTCTGCCTCATAGCATAAGTGTGTAGTAGCCCTTTGCCCACCAGCTTGATTAGCTCCACTTTTACCTGCTGTCTGGGTGTTTTTAGGTCTTGCACCTCTATTAGTTTGAGGAGGATTGATAGAAGGCTTATGAACTGAGCCTTCAGTTCTCAACGATGGAGCATTATCAGGATTAGGACAATCCTTCACTTTATGATCAAAGCTCCCACAATTGAAACATGCACCAGAAGCTCTCCTGCAAGTACCATAACGATTCTTTCTACATTGTGGACAAGTGGGAACGCGAGGTTTGCCTTGGGCATAATTTGGAGTGCTAGCTATAGAAAATTTTGATCTGTTTTGCCTTTGTTGAGGTGGCCTGTTATCACTACCAGCCTTAGAATTATCAAACCTTCCCCTTTTGGATGGACCCCCAAAATCTGGTCTAGACTTTTAGAATCTGTTTTCATTTCTACTAGCGTCTTCTTTATCAAGTCGTTCCCAAGTTAAAGCAGCAGACACTATCTTACAAAATTTTTCATGTTGCAGGATCACCACATTCTTCCTAATGGAATTATTTAAACCGTCGTCAAACTTCCTGCACTTGTCTTTTTCCTCTTTAATAATACCACCAGCATAGCGAGAGAGCCTTAGAAACCTCTCTTCGTATTCAACAATAGACATGCCTCGTTGCCTTAGATTCAAAAACTCCTTTTTCTTTTCATCACAATAAGCAGGTGGGACATACTTCATACAAAATTCCCTAAGAAAATCATCCCAAGTAAGAACGTGAGGTTTTACCTTGGCATTCAGAACACTTACCCACCAATCGTAAGCATCCTTTTGTAATAGTGAAATAGCATACTTAAATTTTGCAACATCTGAACACTCTAACTGCTCAAATACCCTCTCCATGCAATCAAGTCATTGTTCAGCATCAGTGGGATCAACAGTGCCTTTAAAATCCACCCATTTTCCTCATTTTCTCAAAATTTATCCCATGGGGATCATGCATCGATTCAGCCATGTGGTGGAAGAATTTAGCCATTTGTTGAAAATGAGGATTCATGGTTTGAGTACCATGACTCATGTGAGGATGTGGACCAGCTCTTACACCCTGATGGTTTCCCACTTCAGAACCACTAGTGTGGGAAACATACTGATTCGAGATATGTTCTCCAACCCCTTCCAGTGCATGAGGTTGGGAAACAGAGGCACCCGAACCTTCACGAGCAGCTTCCATAGGTCGGTCAGAAGAAGTGGCCATGATTTAATTCCTTCAAAAGGAATGATCACAGTTGTAACGACCCTAAAAATGAACTAGTGAAACTAGAGCTTCACATTTGAGTTTGGAGTTGAGAACTTGATGAAATGATGAGGAATGACCGTGACGTCCGAAAACTAGTCATTTGAACTAGTGAGGTGTCAGGGTCAACTTTAGATGGTCATATCTTTTAGCTCAAAATGAATTAGGTGGACCTTTATCTATCCAATTAAAGGTCTTTGAGTCCTCTTTCCAACGCCACTGAGTTTGCCCAATTCCGACCTTGGAGTAAAAAGTTATGCCCGAAATAGTGAAGCACTGTCCAAAAGGACGAGTTTAGACGGGAAGGGGCAAAATTTTTTAAGTTAAGACTTTATGGGTCCTTAGTCCTTTTCCAAAATTGACCCTATGCTATTTTATTTTTTTCCTAGCAATTATAAGACCTTTTCATGACTTAATTCCTTTCATTTAATTCACTCCTCTTAGAATTTCCAAAATCATTCCCTCTTTCATATATTTCTCTCTAACTCAAGGAAGAAGAGGAGTTGGAGCTAGGATTGAAGATTTTGAGTGCTTCTTCTTCAATTTTCGTGGGTTTTCAACTTAGAGGTATGGGGATCCTTATCCTTGATTATTCTTTCTTTCAAGGAAC